>NC_068365.1:84157013-84167013 GCF_020536995.1 Dreissena polymorpha
CTTATTTGAATATTTGAATATAAAATTAATTACAATACATAATAACAATAATAATATAATAATAATAATAATAATAATAATAATAATAATAAAAATAATAAAAATAATAATAATAATAAATCAGAATACGTGTGTGTGTGAAACGTTTCGCTTGTCTAATACATGTTCACCTTTTTAACAAAACTTGTGTCTTTTAATTAACACTCATCATGAATCACAATAATTTATTTTAGCGATTTTGTTATGGTACTTTTCTGTGCGTGTACATGTCATATTTAACCTGTCTATAATTTTCAGAAAGTTCTCGGAATAACTCAGAATCAATTATTGAATGCATCGCTTAATTCAATTATACCATTTTGTGTTTCTGTACTTCCGTTATTTGACATTAAGAGGCAACTTGATGAAAACGGGATCTAGCCAAAGGACAAGTGGTTACAATTAAGTTGGTGGCTTCCACAGTCATTAATTTAAATTGGATATTATTAAGAGTCAGTAGCTAGAATTGATGCAATATAGATGTTTATAGACTGCTCACAAATATAAATATACCAACAGACAAAAGGCTCGTTTCAAATTAATTATAATATAACAAGCTGCAACTAGGCACACCATAGCTGACATTTTCGCTGAAATTATAATGTGTTCTAGGTCATTCGTTAAATGTTGTGGTTAAAACATCTCATGATATTACACTACACAGATCAGTGTCATCTATATCACGTTCATCAAACGATGAATCTCTAGAAATTCTATCAGGCGAACATTCGTGTTTTAATTCAAAACCTATAATACACCGATCATACATATACAATTATTTAATCTGGAATAACTTCCTTGAAATTTATATTTACAACATATGAACGTGTACACTGATCGGAGGGCTAGCCGAAACACGGCATTTATTAAACGCATACACATGTTCAAGCAGGTGTACATTCAATATCAATTCGAAAACATGACGCATTTATCATATTATTTAAACTCAAACTAATAGTACGGGTGTCGTAAGTATCGAACATGTATTAAAAATATAAAGGGAGACGTCTCAATTTTCTCGAAAAATTATGGTAAAATGATTTTTTTCTTAGATAAAACGGTTAAAGCATTTGCAGATTTGCAGCCGGTTTAAATTGAGCATGACCAAATACATTATCATTCGACTGATTTCAATGGATGTTGATAGAAAAAATGCATCATATATAACAAACAAACTGCAATGTTCGAAGCTGTAACGTATTATTATTATGTAATGGGCAAAGTATCGATTTGTGATTATAAATACTTGAAAGAGCAATGCAAACCATGTTTTGCAACTGCGCATGTCTATATGAATAACCTCTTTAGCAATATCTAGTCGAAACGAAAAAAAGATATGCAAAAACACGCGAATCCTATCATTTAGCCTTATATGTTTAAGGATGAAAGTTGAAAAGTGTCCTTCCTGAAGATAACTGTCGTCCTTGATTAAATAGATCCCTTATCCCTATGGGAAAAAACGCCAAACATCTCCGTTATTTTTAAAATAAGTGACAAAATATAAGGGAAATCGTATCACATGCATACTATCTGATAATGAATACTATTTTGTTACGGACTATACAAATTGGAAATTAATTCGATTCGGCACAATACCAATGAATCTTTTGATTGATATGTAAATGAATTGTTCCACATAGATATCAACAGAATGATGTATAACTAAAAAATGGAAAATTTTAAGTTAATATCCTAGGCATAAGTTCAATGAAACTAATATATATTTTCATAGCATACGTATTACAACAACTTTTTAATATAGTTGTTAGGAATATCTTTATCATTTCAATCTAGTTATTTTGTATATTTGTCATATGTATCATATTCTTAAAACACCATTATTACCCTCCGACTGAGACGAACATAGGCTTACGTGCTGTAAAAAGTGATGAAAGGTTTTGATATTCCACACAAATCAACATTATAAGTATATAATATTTCTTGTGCGTTGTATTACATACACAATACAGACAATATTTCTATACAATACCATTCCATTAAGGAAATATACAATAAAATCTACTAACTAAAACCAGAAAAAAAACAGGGATTATTTAAAAAAAACACATATTGTTTATAAGACATCTGAGCATTTAAGTTTTCTGCGCGCACTTCGTTTAAAATAGTACCTTAAAATAAGTCAACGGCAATATTAGCACTCCATTAAGAAACATTAATTAATAATAACGGTACAATGTATTAAATGCAACTTAAAAAACGGCAAGTATTGGATGTTACATGCAACATAATTCATAGAAATACCCAACGAAAGTATTTGACTTAATTAAGTATACATTATTATTTGTAACGGGCTTCGTTATTCTTGCTAAACATTTAACATGTTCATATGTGGTCTCTATATAAGCGAGCTGTCTAACCCATGTGGGACTGTCAATTTCTTCCTATAACAACGAGACCCTTCTTTCAATTACGGTTGTGGAATCTTAACCATGATTAGAGGCTGATTTGTTCTGGCTGTTATTTAACACATGTGTTCTGTCTGAGACATCCTGATTTATATATTTCGTTCTGATGTATTTCCTAACTAGTGCGTTTGTGGATATAACCCACCTTCATTTACTTAATAATGTGTTCGTATGTGATGAAAAACATGCATCTTGTGCATAATGTCACACACCGAGAATAAAATAACAACAGCAAGCAAAACAAGAATATTGTTTCTAATAAAGCATTTGATATTCCTCAGATTTATTTTATTGTTCTCGTAATTATTAATATGCTTGTTATCGGATGTAATACACGCATCTTAGTCGTTGTTGTATTGTGTAAAAATCAACATTTAAAGTCTTATTTTAGTGATTCGTTATCAATGTTTTACACGTGACTGTATTCTTTAAACCTTATTCTTTAACTCAATCTTAACAGCTCAAAATCGGATAAGAAAATTAGCATACCTTTACTTTAAAACAACCGAACTTACAGTCCTTTTGCGACCGCCTGGTGAGCGGTAGATGTCATAATTTAAATTGAGAAAGGTAAACGTAGAAAACCAAACATTTAAACTGGATTTCCTAAAAAGTTAATTTTAACACAATACAACTAGTTAAACACACATTAGTTCCGCTCATGCTGTTTCCTTTAATCTAGTTCGAAATTGCTGTGATAATTGATTACGTGGATGTACTCTTCCACAAATAATGCCCTATCTATAAATTCAATATGTAATCAACATTATGCGTTTCTTTTACCATGTACACATAATGTTTACTATAGAGAGATTCATATTTTGTTATGATGATAAGATTACAATGAGATTCTTTACATGGCTAATTGTTTGTATAAACGAATAAACATTCAAAATGTGTTTAGGGGTACAGTTACACCTTCCTAAAATATGTTTAATGTGTCAATAAAGCTCCTTTTAATTTAACGAAACTATGAAAATGTCCACTTTCACGACGTTGCCCCATTCATATATGTGGTCAATGCCGGTAAACATAGCAATCAGAGGTAATTACTTCGCAGCAATCAAATAACCTACACATTATATGCATGATCTTGAATTAATTCATTAGACTTAAATAGTTACACTAGGTTTTGTACAATACCAGACAGGCTTATGTCAATTTGTACAATTAAGCTTCTCGTGTATTCAAACGGGTAACATATGTGTTTAAGTAATTTACTTTTAAATAGAGTAGTCTTGATTTGACCACCTTAAAGGCACGTATAAGTTCGAATAAGATCTGCCTATATTATTCTTACTTCGATCAGTGAATAGAGATGACAACATCAGCAAAACACTCTAACCTATAAATCATAATAAGGTACCAAAAATAACATGGAGGCAATCGATTGTCTGCCTCTTAAAATAAAAGCAGCACTAACGTAAACAAAATGTATTTATATGAGGGACCAACCCTCTCTGTAGACATCCAATATCCTCCACAACGTGTACACTCATGTGTATATTGTAAACAGCCTCCCTACAGATGTGTACACCTTTGTTTCAGATCTGACCGAATTATTATTTATTTATTCAACATTAAGGCTCATGAATATCTGCCACTTGCACGAATAGCCGCATATACTTAAGTTAAATGTTTAACTATACGAGACGCACCTCTCGGTACACACATCATTTTCTCAGCATCCACTACACGCATGTATGTATTGTTTACCACAATATGTACAGTTTAAAACTGAAGCGTACCACTTAATATTTATTTACAATGGGTATATTGTTATTCGATTACATAAAAATGAGAATGCACATGTAATTTGAATCAATCGATACCTTGTCAAATAAACAAAATATAAATAATAATAAAACTATATATACATGTATTATTAGTGCTTTAGTATATATCTACGTTCATTAATGTATGATGATAATTACTATCGTTGTGTGAGTAGAGACATCAAACGTTCTTCGATTTAATCTTCATAAACATGTTATGGCCTACCGCCGTGCACATATATTTGCTAAATACAGTGTCGGCGTATTTATCTGGTATAGCACCGATCTAAAGATCATACTTAGTTTTTGGATTTGTATGTATATTGAAAAAAATCAAATTACTAGTTTGAAATTAACTGTTTAAAAATTCTACTGTACAAACATTATGAAAGCAAAACTTATTTTCAATTATTTCTGGCAATAGTTCTTACATACAAACTAGTCGTTCTGCTATTTGGCCTCGAAGTTCTAAACATAGAACGAGAATAGTTTGTTTCCGCTATTTGTCTATAGTCCATAATATATTTAGAGCTTGCATCCTATATAAAGTAAACGCTAGCTACGAAATAATCTTGGTCTTAAGAAATTAATGTGCAGCATCGTGAAACTATACTTTATATGCTATCCGATAAACATTAATGTGCCTTATCCATCATACAGATCACATTCGTGCACAGACCTCTAGGGGTATGTTCACGGGTATGATTATGCTTGACCTTCAGAAGGCTTTCGACACCGTGGACCATGACATCATTTGTCGAAAGCTCCTGGAGATGGGCGTGGAGTCGGTTGAGTGGTTTTGCTCATATTTGTCTGATAGGACTCAGTCTGTTCATGTAAATGATGCAAGGTCGGACTTCCGGTCGGTTGTGTGCGGTGTCCCACAGGGCAGTATTCTTGGGCCTTTATTGTTCCTGGCATATATAAATGATATGAGCACAAGCATTAGTTCGTTTTGCAAACTTATTCTTTATGCAGACGATAGTGCCATTTTGTTTTCCCACAAATATCCAACTTATTTCAGCCAGGTTCTAGACAAAGAGCTAGAAAAATGCAGTAAATGGCTAATTGATTACAAACTGTCTTTGCATCTTGGGAAAACAGAATGTATTCTTTTTGGATCCAAGAAAAAGTTAAGCAAAATCCAAAATTTTACTATTTCATGTAATGGCCAGGAAATAAAATATTCAAGTACAGTTAAATATCTCGGTTCATTTTTAGATTCAGATTTGTCAAGTACATCTATTGTTGATAGTATTTTAAGTAAAGTTAATTCAAGAATTCAATTTTTATATCGTCAACAAAGTTTTTTAAATAAGTCCCTTAGGAAGACTCTTTGTAATGCCTTAATACAATGCCATCTATAATACGCATCATCTTCCTGGTTCTGTGGCCCTACACAAACTTTAAAAAAGAAACTGCAGGTAGCTCAAAACAAAGTTGTACGTTTTATTCATAACTACCATTGTAGAACATCACTTCGTGTTGCAGATTTTAAGGATCTTGCATTTTTGAATATTGAATATAGATGTAAACAATTGCGACTTATTCATGTATATAAGATTTTTAACAATATAGCTCCCAGTTATATGCACAACAATTTCAATAAATGTAGTAATATTCATTCTTACGGGACTAGATCTAATGCTACGGGCGATTATCACGTACATCCAGTTGATACTTTTACTTCCAAATCTTTTTACCATAATGCAATAAAATACTGGAATAACTAACCAAAAATATGCGATGCAGAAGGTCTAAGAATACGTTAAAAAAACTTGTTAAGAAACATTTATTAGAAGAAATGGAAAAAGTTGAAAAACAAGAGTATCTGTATTATTAACTTTTTATCATTTTGTTTTTGATCTGTAAACCATATTGTAATACATTTTTAAAATGTAAACCATTTTGCTATACATTTTTAAACTGTAAACCATTTTGTAATACATTTTTAAACTGTGTTTATGCAATCCTGTCAAGTTCATCATCATACGATGTGTTTTCGTATTTAAAAACACGAATTATTTTATTAATACTATAATATAATATTGTGAGACCGTTGTCACTTTTTTCAATCATATATTACGAATTTATGATATAATATTACGTCACTCAGATCTACATGTGACGGCTTTGGACCCCGTTGGAAATAAGTATTGTACGATCTTTCGTCAAAACTTTACGGGTTATCCAGTGCACTTTTATATCTTTATTTCAATATAAGTTAATGTTGACCAATAAGTGTGATTAAGTGTAAAAGAGTATAAACCATATATATATATATATATATATATATATATATATATATATATATAGATATATATATATATATATATATATATATATATATATATATATATATATATATATATATATATATATATATATATATATATATATATATATATATATATATATATATATATATATATATATATATTATATATGTATTATTATCTATGATGGTGACTATCTGTGATATTTCTGAATTGTTAATAACTGTTTATATGGATTGTAGAATTTTGTAATGTGCACAAATAAAATTATTAGTATTTTTATTATTATTACATTAAACAAAACATAAGTAAGAAGTACATGCACGTTATTCCTGCAATTTGTAGTTGTTTAAATTGCACACATGCAACGATTCACTATCGCTTATATTTTTAAACGTTTCTGAATAACTTCTAAATATGTTGAACCCAACAGTTCAACATTGGGAAATGTATCGCAAGAACTGATCAAAAACTAATTTGAAACTGTTGTCTATCGAGGACATCTGCTTGAGCAATTCCGTACGCGTGACGGTAATCAATACTTGAATGCAATTCGCTTGGAAACCCGTTTTATATTAATGTATAAATGATTAAAAAGCCCTGTAATAAAATAATGCTGCCAAAGATACGCACGTGGCATGCACACCCACATTAGTACGAGTTATATTCGGTAATAATGATTGTTAATTGGAACAGCAATATGTTCGCAATTGACAATTATCAGCGGCATAGTTGTTCGTCGAAGTTCTATTTCTATTTCTATTGGTGATAAATAATGATCTGTAATTATTTGTTGTTCTAACGCTGGCGTTACTTCCCTCTGTAAATAAATTTTTCATAACCAGGGAGTGGGTCGGGGCGTGTTGGAGGATAAAAGCCGTTAGCGAGAAAAGCATGATTGAATAATATTCACAAATGCAATATCAAAGAATCAGAGCCGCATGATTTTCATCGTAATAACCGACAATGCACTCTGCAAGTAACCCTTCCGACACGCACAATGGCAATTATTAACTAGGATTGCTTCATCAAAAAAAGCGTGAGGACACGAACAACAGCGATGTTTTTTCTATCAACATTTCGAAGGGATGCACTCGCCACATTTATCGCACATATGTTTAGAGTGAAAAGTGTTCGTTTAGCAATAATTATCCTGGGGTTATTGTGTTGTATTTCTTCAAGCGAGCGGACTATTGAAAATATCCATTTAAATATTAAAAATAGCTTATTCACATAAAAGGTGCCTATGTGAATTACAAGCGTAGCCAAAGCGTTGACCTTCGGTATTTATGAAAATTTCTTTTGCTTGTTCACTACGACACCTTGCGAAGGATTCAAATATTAATTGTCTACATTACGATTATTATTATTAATTGTATGGACCAGACAATTATAATCCGTTATAGTGTTTATTTGAATTATATGACGTAGGGGAACGTGCGTTGGGACAATCTCGAACCAAAAGTTAGGTGCGATGTACTGTTTAAACGATAAAGCTCTGAATTATTTGCGAACGATTGTGCTTATGTGCTACTGTGTATATTAAACAAGATATCGTACCTTGAAAGTAGGAATGATTAAGGAAATAGCAAACATAGCCACATAGAGCTGAGTTGTGAACATACGAGTTTTTCGGATAGCGATACTCATTATATCAATCAAAACCGGCCATAAATTTAAACAACAAACAATAGATTGATTGTTAGGCATCAGCCTCATACCATGGTATTCAGAGCAATGTCGTATTAAACCAGAGGTTAACAAAAACAAGTCACGCAGGTAGGTAGTTTGTCGGATATTTATATGAATCGATGACTATGCAAACATTTGTGTTGAGTAACCCTTTCATATATAAAATCTTGATTAGTTTAATATTGTATTGATTCACAATGTGAACCGATCAAAAGCCGTTTTGTACCACCAGTTGATCAGCTAATAACAACAATTCATAAAATGTCTTTTAAGCACTAATGCATCCTAAATGCAATACGTATTCCCTATAACAACATTGTAAACAACACAACGAAGACCTTAAAGCTTCGTATTATAAGCCAATGTAGTGTCAATACTGGAAAATAAAGCAATCACTTTCCAAAACCTCATCGTTGGACAAATGGTCAACACTGGTCTGATCTAATGGAAAAACCCCAGTAACCATCAGTTTATATCAGCTGAAATATACCATAGTAAAATAGTGTGTTTATTAAATTAAAACACCGATCCTAAGACAGCGGCCCGACTGTTTTATTTTACGTGTTATAATTGAATCAACACAGCGCACATGTCACACGTGTTTAATGTTCAAGGTGTCATCAGCCGAAACACTTTAACTTAAAAACTAATTATTTTAAAACAATGATCCCATTACCTGGTTCGCTGAAATAACTGTTTCATCGATAAAACATACTATGGTACAGTATCATAGTCAATGCAAACTAAATGGCAATACGTTTTGATGGAACAGCCTATAAAAATAAATTAATATCCGTAAAATTTGCTATTTCGTCATCAGTAAGAGCAGCGTTCAAACTATTGACAATTTGTGAATGCATAAACTCACCGTGAAATCTTGCCATTTTTCATTGGGGAACCTTGGGTTCTGCGTCTATTACACAACATAATCTATCATTCTTTTATAGAAACTTGGCAAGGCATATGTTGTTCTTTGATTAATTTATTTACTAAGTTGAGTTACACTATTTCACCTCTGACGCCTGCGACTTCCGACCACATGTTTTGTTTTTATTAAATGTTTGTCTGTGTTTCTAATTAAATACTGCAAAATACGTACGTTATACAGTATTCATCTATTTGAACTTTGAATGCAAAGAAACCTATTGTAAATAACAAGATAGTACTGAAATATATTTAGATAAGAACAGTATTACTAAAATCAGGACACTCATGTTTCAGACGTATTGTAATTCGAACAAATGGATAATTTATGGACGCGAATAAATATTAAAATTCTTTGTTTAATAAGAACACATAAAAAATAAATAATAAATATTTCTACAAGACTAGGTCACGATGCCAATTTGTAGATAATGCAAGTTAGAACACATCTTGTATGAAAAATTGGTTTGCTAATTTATATTTGGATCAGGTATACACTTAATTTTCCTAGACTCTAAGACAATATTGGTCAGGATGACTCTTTGTTCAAAAGGTATCCAAAATGCCTGACAGTCAAATGTTGTATCCATACGTGTTGTTAATTTGTTCGTAAGGCATTTTCCAAATATGTTATGTGTACGTCATCTTGAGTGATATATTTCTCTCGGATGTATTCCCCAAGAAGTGATTATGAGGACATTAACCTCATCTCTTACCACTTCATGTTTTATTTGTCGTACACGGTTGCTATTTCATTGTGAACAAATTCGCACATTAACATAGTTCTTTCTTCATCAATTGTCCGTCCGTGCACAATTTTTGTCCGGGCTATTTCTCAGCAATTAATGACCGGAATTCAATTAAACTT
>NC_068365.1:84816486-84883986 GCF_020536995.1 Dreissena polymorpha
AGAGAGAGAGAGAGAGAGAGAGAGAGAGAGAGAGAGTATGACGCAGAGAGAGACATTGTGATACAAATAAGCAGCCAAAACAGCACACCAGCCATGAAAATTATTTACAAGAGCATAGTACGCAATAAAATGAGCACATTACATTCTATAATACGAGTATGTTTTCAAGCAATACATTTTAGATAGCGCGTTAGGTGTCCGTTTGAGGTTCATTCCGGATTGAATGTATACCTGTGTTTAAATGAAAATTTCCTGTAATCTAGTTTACGTGTGCCACGTGCGTTTAATAGTATAATGTGAGTATTTTGTGGATTTAGGGAAATTGCATATAACATATTATCTTTTTTGAAATATGACATTGTTATCTAAATGATTCATATATCTCGTAAGGAAATATATCGTATACAACGTGTATTCCTTCTGGCAATAACGTGATTAATTGTATTAGCCCTTATGTATGCTTGAAAACATACAGTGTAAATAAATAGTAGACCATTTCGAACTTAATTTAACACAAACACACTCTGTGTATGTACTCTTCCTTAGGTGCATTGCACTTGACTATGACTTTACCAGTACGATGGTGTGAGGTGTGCATTAAAACACTGGTATAGGAAGGCTTAATTTGTTATAGTTCACTAAAACACCAATATTTGTATAATATTATTACATGACAACAACTAGATAATATAATTACAGCGGAGTTTTGATATTGTACGTGATTGACCCACCAAATGGAATATTTCAATGGCCATATACCCGATAATGTATTAATCAGTAATACATTCAAATACATAAATATGAACTTGGTTAGATTTTATAAAAACTAGTAATGCGCAACGACGGTATTTTATCAAATCGCCTCACCTAAATTGACGAAAAAAGACCACTGTTAATCTTATTTTACGACATCAGACGATCAATATGTTAATTGGCTTGCTAATTTTACTCTTGTAACGTCAATGAATATCAAAAGGATATGGGTTGTATTTGCAGAGTTCATTTAATATTTTAGTCTATGTGCAAATTACACAAATTATCAAACAACGTATCCTAACGTTGATTCTGTATGAATAATACTTGGTATATTCGCACTTGCTGCTGAATAAACCATATGCTGCGATCAGTAAATTGTTTGTTGAAGTACATATTTTATGTAGATTATTACCAGATTATTGGATATAACAAGTCGTTTTCAGATTTTCTTTCCTTCTGGGGTTTCTTATAAACTTCAACCAAACCCTCTCGGGTCGAGATGTCTTTAATGCATCGTTACATGGTTCACGCCTTTAGCAATTATTTCTGATGAGACGGATCGATATAAGTCTATTTCTTTACATGAGCATACGTTGTTCTTCAACATAATTTGATCACCTTCAATGGTTCTTTGTGAAATTGATATCGGTGTAATGAAATACTTTACTTTTACTCTTGATTATCAATTAATTTGCTATGGACTTTACATGAGACCGCATTTAGTCTCATATAATATATTGTGTAGGTTGGTAAAACAGCTAAATATTTCTAATTATTCCTTTCATCTGTTAAGCATGTAATTTAAAGTTAGTACACTGAATACAATATATTCATTCACATATAATATCAAAACGAATTGCAGACCGACACATCCACTGCTTGCACTGTACGAAAAGAAAGTCGCACAATCATCCGTTCATCTAACTACTGGTTTGACTTTAGTGCTCAAGACGTGTGTGATACCGCGTTAGCCCTCCTACCATTACGGAAATTGGTTATTCATTACGTCGCTGCACTTACACTTGCACATACTGGTATACTACTACTACTACTACTACTCCTCCTCCTCCTCCTACTACTACTACTACTACTACTATTACTACTACTACTACTACTACTACTTCTACTACTACTACTATTACTACTTCTACTGCTTCTGCTACTACTATTATTACTTCTACATTGGATACACAGTGAAATAAAGTATAAGCCATTTATAATAGCAATATATCATGACAATTAGAATACTTGTTTTTGTCAATGGCAGAACTGCCATATCGGTAATTTCGTAACCTAACCATACTATGTTTTAATTCCTTTACAATTCGTGCTAAAACAAATGCACGATGATAACATCATTTGATATTCATTTATTTTAAGGAGTGCATATGTTGTTATGTTTACTTTTGCACTAACTTGTGTTCGTCGAATTAAGATACTATAAAACTCTAATTCTGATACGTATGTGTGTATGAAGAGAATATTTACAAATAAAAATGTTTATGTTACAATACGTTATGCTGTTGTTTTCTATTTAAATATATATGCTATTTTGTTTCTCTTATGATATTGTATGTTATAGACCCTTTTTTCGTTTTTATGTAATGAAAACACTCGACTTATGGTGTCCATATAATAATTAGTTTTGTTTGCAAAGACCAGGCTGTTTATTGCAAATTCAATTTATGTGATATTTCTAATAGGACAAACAAAGGCTCAGTTTCAACTACTGTGAGTTATATATTCATGTTAATCGGTGGGTTATGACGTTTTGTATAGATTATGATAAGGGATGGCAACGCATACCGATTTTGGTATTCGAATATTCCGTCATTCTTCCGAACGAATATTCGGATATTCGGCCAACATCTGTTGGAAAAAATCAACAAAAACAACTTTGTTTACCGTACCATTACTCCATACATTCTACTTTCGTTTTTACCGGAAGTGACTAAATATTGACACAGCGTTGCCGTCGTTAATTCGAAGTTGATTTTGTTGATTATTTTTTAAAAGATGTTGATCAAATATTCGTGAATATTTGTTTAAAAGCTTAATCGAACAAAGGAATCGGTTTTTTTTCTTCATTGAAAGGGAGATGGATAGGGGAATCGGCGAGTTGGAAGGTAGGTGGGTGCATTCCTGCGGGAATTGAACGGTAACAGCCACGTCTAGCTTCCAGTGTTAATACCGTCAAATATTTCAAAAATTTCATATACATTTGATAATTTTGGGTGACTTTTGTTTATTTTTATATTGAGACTGTTTAAGAGAAATTGTTAACATTGAATGATAAAAACTGTTTTTAAACTTTTAATATTGTACATCAACAAAAGAACGAGAAACATAATATTTACATGACGGCAAAACACATACATGACAGAACAGTTAGATCTAGAAATAATTTAATCTGAACTTAAACTTATTATTTACATTTAAACAAAATCAAATTTATTACATACGGACAAAACACCAACGATAGATACTGAAACAAGATGCCACTAAACACTTGATTGGAGAACGCGATTTACCTCAATCAAAAATCTTTTGCATAAGTTCTTATTTGTTTGTTAAACCAAGTCGGCTTTTCCTTTACTCATTTAATCTTTCATCATTTTAAATGCAATTCGAGTCATCAGATCAAGTGCGGGTCGGAGTTTATATTGCCAACGCGATTTGCATAATTTTGACACAAAGTGACTGTGTTTGATCAATTAAAGTTTCTTAAAGGTAGGCAATTAGCGGGATTAATGACACGTATCGCGCCTACCAGAATACAAACAATGATACGAGGAACAACTTTTTTGTACAATGTTTGATGCAAATTTCACGAATACAAAGTCTTTGAAATTACTCGATTTCTTTGATTTTTTTTCTTTCGAATATTCGATTCGGAAAATAGGATTCGATTATTCGTTGCGGAACCAAATATTCGGATAATATACTAAAATGTTGTATAACATATGACTGGCTACTCAATATATTTCAGTATCTTTGAGATAATGCCTAGGGAATACGTTACATTCTGGATTAATCAAGGCTTTCTCAAACTGTCAACAATGAATCATCCTGTAGAATTCCCAGTGGGAAAACAATTTACCATACACGTTAACAGTTTGGACTGGAAAGTGATCGTTTCCTTTTGGAATCTGCATGGAAAATGCGTGTTTATCAATGAGTCTAGTTCTTTACCAAATAGTACTGGCAGTTGATATGCGTTGGCTACGAAATTTTATGTTGCATGTTTTATCGACCAAATCATTACAACTCACGTTGTATACTGGATAAGTAAGAATCTGAACAAGAAAATAATGCAATATTATTTTTAATTGCAATATAGTGTGATATTTAACCACTGTAAACACCTGTTATTATATGTATGTGGTATTTATACTATTTTAGAATTAAATTTAGCCTCTGGGCTGCATACTTTTGAAGCTATGTGTGTATGTGTGTATCGTAATGCTAGCATTAACGAATGGAACTCATAAGTCACTGTTTTACATATTATTTATTAATACAAATATCAACTGAGTGTCTGCAGACATTATTTTTGATTAAGGCTTCAATCAGCATCCATTTCAGTTAAATGCGGTTTAAGTAAACTGTACAACATGACACACATTATTTAGCGACATATGCATATGAGTCTGATCATACACCGATCCACTAACATATAATTGGAACCATCTTTGTCTCATATAATTTTCTAACGATACTCTTGTCAGATGCTTTAACTTTGCGAGTAAACTGAACGCCGATTTGACATTCATCCACTGTAAAGATTACCAATATATATATTGTTAGCATATATAGAGAATACTTTGTTAGTGTGATTGTGTCCTTAAATTTATCCCACGAGTGAAGAAAGGTTTACATGGCGAGGCTTGCCAAGCCTTGTATTTGTAAGCCTTTCTGCGACGAGAGGGATAAATTTAGGTACACAATCACACTAACATAGTATTCTATTTATCCTACAAGATTTTTTTTAATTTAATTTATTCCTGATGCAATTAAAATAGTAGTCTTTATTGATAAAATAAAAGCAAAAAACACATTAAATTTACTGACTTTAAAATTGCGTAGTAATATTAATTGTGATCTTTCCCAAATACCCGTTTACGGAACTCGAAATAGTCCTTAAAAAATTCCACGCAAAAGAAGAGAAACGAGACAAACTATCGATAGACTCCTCGATTCAATTTTAATCAGCTTTCCAAATCAAATGTAACACACTCAAGTAGAACACAGAGTGACAGACGGTTGTGTTCAAAATACAATTCTTGTTTTACCACTGTAAAATACCAAACATAAAAATGGCTGCCATTTTGAAATTTACAAAATGTGTAGACACCTACGAGAAGCATGATTCAGCATTTATCCACGCCGATATTGTTAATTTTAGTCTATAAACAACTCTTCTTTTTACTCACTTTTAACTTACTGAGATACAAAGTAAAACATCTACTGGTTATTGTTCTACTCACCGAAGTTGTGTAAAAACCATGTTTATTTTCGTAAAGTTGAATTGCTTCCATGACGAGTTAAAATTCTGGACACATTTCTTCATCGCAATCCATCTTTTCCATGTTAAAGCACTGGATGTAAGCAGGCAATTCTTTGTGGATAGACATTCTGTGATCGACTGACAAAGGAACGACTTATTCATCAAAGAAATAACCCTTTTAATGCAATATCGATTTCCTTCAAAAAGTTAAAGAAAAATTCACTGACACTTTACAAATTTAATCCATCATTGTTCAGCAAAACATCACGTTACTCAAGTACATTCGACATTTATACGAAATCAAAAATGCAGTCTAACCAGTTTCATTCCAGTTTTATATCCCAACACTGTTATTCACATTGTAATATGATAATAATCCATCGTAAACACACACACTAATCGTTATATGCTTAAAAAATATTTAACTGTTAAATAAAACCCCTCCAAGTCCGAATTTATGTTGTCCTTAAATCAAAAGCGTCTAGCTAGTTCGTCATATAAATTACGTCACACGAGATACGTCATAAATTACGTAATCAATTGAATGAAAATAAAAGTACGGAAAGCTGGTTCTTCATGAATTTTAGTGAAGGATAAAAATAGTATGATTGTATGACTCAAAACATTTGCCCATCTATAATTTAGTATAAAAGAAAGATATATATTATAGACGTTAATACACGGCTGAGCCGGGCCGGGCAGTGGTAATCGGCCCCAGGTCGCAAACCAGGGTTATGCCCCCTGCCGACCGATATCACTGCCCGGCCCATCTCAGCCGTGTATTATCCTCTAAATAATCCATCGAAAAGAGTGTTTACACACACTTGTTAACTCGTTAAACGACTGCGTACCCAATGACCTGAATGACGCAATCAGGGGTGAAAGGCCAAAAAAGTAGTCCCTATGTACATGTTCTTAAAATAAATCGGATAAAAAAATAACCGTGGAGAAAACCTTATCTTTTCTTTATGAGTCGTATTTGTTCTATAAAATCATTTAGCTGTAGGATAAAAAACGATAAATGAATCGTTAATTATCACAGGCATTTCATTAATCCATAATAAATATATATACTATAATCAATCGTTCATATGATTGCTATGTGTCATATTTGCCGAGATTTACAGTTTATTTGTTATTCTGTCCGTTATTGTTGTTTAATGATGTAAGCGACATTTGCGCATAGAAAAAGCAATCGTAAAGTCCGACACAAGTTTGTTTAAAAAGTATACCTTTTTTCTTTTCCTTATTTTCAATACTTAACTATTAAAAATACAATAAAATAAATAACAAAACACAGCGTGTTTTATTTAAAGGCTCTATAAAGGTGACAAATCCAATTATTATGCATATCAAATGGTCTGATTTTTACCGGATTGCAGTTACTCTTGCATAAAAACTGCTAATAAAACAGCTTAGGTACAACGGTGTCAAGAATTATGGAAGATAAATCCGTTTCATAATTGGAAGAAATGTTTACATTTTTGCAACTAACGTGATGTGTAGCCTCAGAGCGGTGACATATGCTAAAAATAGCCGAAAGAAAATTCAATTTTAATTCAATTTTAAACAACTTTTAACCAGCAGAAAGTAACTTATTAGATCACTACAAACGTTTTAACCATTTAGAAGATACCTACTTTGTAGGTGATACCGGAAAACGTTAAAAATCATCGTTTTATTTTTGGTGACCTGAGTCACTTTCACTTTCTCTTTTCCGAGTAAACAGCGATGTAAATAAACTTATTGTTTGTAAACACAATTGACTTGGAGGACACTTTATTTTGAGCTGAAAACAAGTTGTATTGCTCATTTGTTTATTGTAATGTTCAATAGCATATATATATTGTTTTTTGATAACCTTTATGCATAAAATATGAAAAAAACATTTAAAAATCGGTTAATTATTACGGATCTTCACCTTTATAGAGCCTTTAAAATTGAATCAATGTAGAAATAAATGTTGCGATATAACATCGAGAGTTACAATTTCCACAGGGAGTATACTCGAATTTCCTCACAAGTCTCCTAAGAAACTGTCAACGACTTTACCGTGGAGGTGTACACCTTACGGATCATTTAGTGTGCCTGGAATAACAAGGCCAAACATCCACTATAATTATCGACTGATATTGACACGGGGTTAAACACGCATTAATAAATAACAACCGCGCTAATCTTCGAGGGGCATACTCTGTTACTATTCGGCTTAGAGTTTTGGTAAATAGGCAATTAAGATGGTATCAATAAGGGCGCGTGGCGGCTTTCATCTTTAAACGGGGAATAATGATGCCATATAACGGCGGCGTGGCACATTGCCACGCAAAAGGGTATTCGAAACTTCGAAAAAAAAACACTACCTCAACTTAATTCAACATTATTCGCCTGATGTTCATTGTGTACATTTTCAAAGGCAGGGTATGATGTGTACGCAATGTCAAATCAAATACATAAGACGCAAATGATAACCAAGTATTTTCGAAATAAACATTTAAGATATGTTCAGGCATTATAGCTTGGTAATAGAATAGAGAATAGACATAAAGGTAATTTCTATAAACACGGTTACAACCTCAATACCATATATAGTAGTTTTGGATTCAGTTTGACAAGTAAAGCCCGTATGGGAAAAAGTGGATACGCTTCTCCATAATTGTGAGGGCATTTCTGTGATAAGCTTTCACTTATATCAAGTGAACATGTTCGATCTATGCAAGTTTATATAAACAATACACTAAGCCACAATTTGGCTCCAGTTTATACTGCTATGTTAACAGAATGTCGTGAAATAAGAATAAAAAAATAACATCTGCGCTAATGAATTAATCAAACATAGACGTGTCTTCAAGTTAACGGAAAATTGACATCCGTATCAAATGTTCAGTAATATGTTGACATTCCCTCCGGTATGTAATTCACGATCCAATGCAAGGAAAGATACATTGCTACATCAACAATTTAAATCTTGCATAACAAAAAAGAATACTGGTGATGTCTACTTAGTGTTTTACATATACATGGAGTTCAGCACAAAACGTGTGGCCGGGCCAAGTAGACAATGCAATGTATGAAGGGTGTACAATGTAACGGATGGTACGTCATTAACACAACATAATATTATAAAAGCTTTCACCGATAACACAAAACCGCCGATCTCTCTGATTTGTAAAGCTGTGTCAAATGATAAAGAATGTCGCTTTTTGTGCACTTTAACACACACTAAATATCATGATACACCCTCTAACATTTTTTAAGGATTCATAATCGATAGAGCTGACATATCACAAAGAAGATAAGGTGAACGGTATAATGATACGGTGAAAGGTCGATGGTTTAGAATCAGAAAACATATTTGTAGTAGCTGATGATACATACGTGTTTAACCTGTTTAAACACTTCTATGTTGTCCTCAAACTATCATTACACGACATCAAGGGGTCTCCAGGGAGGTTGATAGTGGTTATACATTCGCAAAACTGCAACAAAGCATGTAGATATTGGTACCGTCTTGATTTCTACTTACGCTATATGTGGTTGGATATTTTGGTAACGGTAAGAGTACAATGTGAAATTGTTGACCACAAGCAAATTTATCACACTGTTAGGCGACACAACACCTGGTCTTAATGAAGTTGTGAAGGCATCGACCAAATGTGTCTCAGCATGCTATAGAAAGCCTGATACAAAAGAAATTGTATTACAAGACAAATCCTTAGGCCAATCAAAGTAGACTAGTCGGGTAAGGTTATGTTATTGCAAGTAACTGTGCAGCCAACGACGGAAGCGTTCTACGGAAATGTGAAACGTCCTAACATACAATCATGTATATTGTAACACGCATTAGATGGAGACCCAACAGATCCGAATCAATTTGATTAAGGTTAGCAGCAGAACAATGCGTTATACACCCTTGTATCAACTACAGAATCATCATATGTTTATGAAGTTCCATACACTGTACTTGTTCAATTATGTTTCTGCTTATGTAACTTAGCGCGACTATCGTCTGCTTTATTTTGTGCTTGTCATCAAGTTTAGTTCGACATTGCATTGCATTACTCAATAAAGAATGGCCTTTAGATTACTTACGTTTTCGATGAGAAAGAAAACAATTGAGACTTATTGTACATTGTGTTACAAACCACGTGAACTGAACTTATATCTACATTAGAACATCACTTTTTGCTTAACAACCCACATCATGATCTAAACTAGTACGTATACTACTTTATGTCAAGATGTTTTACCAATTTGACTTGATCGTGACTTTGGTTAAAACAGGTTTAAATATACGCATTAGTATTTGTCAATTGATATAACACGTAAAATATGACATAACGCCGATAAATGTTCACATAAAAACTCATCAATTCGATAATGTTGCTGTAATTGTACACGCATTTCTTTATGTCCATGTTTTTTCCGTATTATGCATATACATTATCAAAATTCGTTTTAACAGACACTTAGTGTAAAGCTAATTGCTATAATGTTAAAATAGTAATTTCTCTTACGTAGCCTTTTTGATTACGGCAGCAGTGGTTGCTGCTATCATTTTCATTAAGCTTTTATGAAACATGTTTACACCTCTGTATACCTATGTTATAGGTCAACAATATCAAAATGACATCATAAAACATGCAATAATGTATTTATATATATTTAACTAAATTGCACTGATATGGCAGCCATCCTGGAAGCCAACTAGAATTGTAATAAACCCACAAGAATTCAAGACAGACATCTGTTGGATTTGTCATCAGACACATGTCTCCGAACAATGAAAAGACACTTATTAAAAAATGTACACTTTTCTGACGGACTTAATGCATTTGAACTTTTGAAATAGAAATATTACTTTAATGAATGGATAACAAAATTTCCACTCACTTGTTGTTAAAATCATAGTTTCGTGATGACTACTAATGATACATTTTCAAACAAAAACAAAAACTATATGCATTTCAAAAAGTTTCATAAAACAACTGAATTCAATGTTTTTAATATATGTACAATTAAATATATTTACTCAAAAGTTAAGGCTGTGAACGTTAAAATATGACCGATTCAATCATAATGCAACTTCGAAATAAAAAGAAAAATTAATAATGAGGCGTATTTAGGTGGGGGGCTAGGGGGCTAAAGCCCCCCCAGCTGGCTGGCTAGATACGATTTAAAAAAATGAGCCCCTTACAGTTTCAATCCACTTGTGTATTTCCTGTCATATGCCCCTAATTAAGCCATAAACAGCTGTCGATTTGTGTGATTAGCCCCCCGGCATGTGTACAGACGATCTAACGCTCGCCAGCTAAACTTCACGCTTCATTGACTGTTAGTGATAAACTGCGCTATTTTATTGGCTGACGGAGATACATTCAACTAATGAAATTCATCGATACATTTAGCTATAGTTAAATGTTTACAAATGGCTGCCCCATGGGACTTTGAAAAACAATATTTCAATTTGTAGCAATTAAAGAGTTTAAACAAACGCAACGGACATTCATAATTAATTTTTCGGTAAGTTTCTTTGATGAATTTAAATAGGTAAATGTTTATAAATGGCTTCCGCATGGGACTTGTGAAAAACAATATTTCAATTTGTAGAAATTAAAGAGTAAAGACGAATGCAATTGACAATCATCATTAATTTTTCGGTTAGTTTTTTTGATGAATTTAATTGGTATTTGCTCCTGAGAGTTATGATCCTTTTGAGTAACAAGTTATTGCCATTGAAATTCAACAGCACACTTAATGAATGGCAATTAATTTGTTTTGTTTTTTACACATTGGGCTAACTGCTTTGATGTTCATCCAGTTGTTATGCTCCCGGTAGGGTGGCATATAGCAGTTGAACTGTCAGTCCGTCTGTCGGTCAGTCTGTGCTTCCGTCCGAAAACATTAACCATAACTTTTGTAATATTGAAGATTGCAACTTGATATTTGGCATGCATGTGCATCTCATGGAGCTGCACATTTTGAGTGGTGGAAGGTCAATGTCATCCTTCAAGGTCATAGGTCAAAAAACAAAATCCAAGGGAAGTAACAAACCTTAAAGGGAGATAATTTCTATTTTATATCATTTGGCAGGTACAGATCATTTACACAAGGAAAGTAATATTTTTTTAAAGGGATATAAAAAAAATTATTGAAAGCGGTGCAGTAGGGGGCATTGTGTGTTTCTAACAAACACATCTCTTGATGAAATTAAAAAGGACTCAAAAATAAAGAATTACTTGGCTAGTATGAAACTAAATCATTTTCAAAATGAAACACCAACAGGCAACAACTGAATCCATTAGGAACAAGAAACAAAAAACTAATGAACCAACTGAAAATGAGTCTGTTGCTGCTATCAGGTACTTTCTAAAAAATTTGATTGTGTTCAAATTGTACTTTTTAATTTAATGAAAAGAAAATTTATTGAAAACTTTGAATTGAATTACTTATCTTCGATTACTTTATCTATTTTCAGCTCTCCGGCACCCTCTTTAGTGGTTTGGGAGACATTTTGTTTACCACTGTCTGTCTGTCTGTGTGTGTGTCACACTTGATGTCTGAACTCGAGTTCTGTTTTGTTTTACATTCACTTTTATCATGCAAAATGCTGATTAGATGGCAGGAAATTGCATCATTTCAAGGTGCCATTTCCAAAAAAAAAATGTTGACTGGAGGGGACACCCCTCCCGCACCCTCCCCATGCAGTTGAGCCCCCCCTCTGAAAAAATTCTGGATACGCCTCTTATTATTATAATTTATTCAGATTTAATGAGGGACTAGTTTTAAGCAAAGGTCGCGACAGTATTCATATTAATGAAATAGATTCATTTGTCATGATTACTTTCGAGATGCTTTTTGCGACGCCGTATTGGTGTATACCTACTCTAGCAGTACAAGTCGTTAATAAACAATGCGGGTAAACTAATGTGCAATTTAGAATAGTTATTAATCGCTTTGAGAACTAAAGCCTGTTGCGGTTCCTTACACTGGTTGGTAAACTATTTTAAAGCTGATTTCCAACAGAAACTTAACACTTTCAAGTAACCATTTAATACATGTATGGGCATTAAATTAAAAAAAAAGCATTACCAATATAGTTAATTAGGCAAGCGCACGTTTGTTTATTATCGCTAGTACGTGCTAAACCATATTTAAGCATGTTGATTCGAAGAATTGCCATAATACAAAAATTTATATTTCTAAAATCCTTACCTTTTTATTGTTTAGTATTTTCCTCACACAGTAACTAATAAACGTACGAGTTATGCTGCACGTTACACTTTAATAAACATAATTATGAAGTTTGTAAGGACCTATTGATAACTTTAGCATGATTCAACACGTACGGAGAGTGCTATTTGGATTTAAAATACATAGGTTATAAACCGGTGTCAATAAATACAGTCTTTATACATCATGTACAATATGATTTACTCGCTTTTTGCAAGGAGTGTACGTTATGATCAATGTTATTCTACGCATGTCAACGCGTGATTATTTTAAATTGTTGAATGAAACCAAACATGTTGTTTGGTTTTGTGCAAATGAAGTCTGTTTACCTCTTACCAACTACATCACCGAGATGTTGTTAACAAAGTAAATGTAAACAACGTATTATGTTTCTTCGAGGAATGCTTTGACGTATTTCGTGCATACTTAATTAGAATTACCGAATCTTTAATTTCCGTCATTAACCTCCTACACGAGTTCACTCGTATTTGTCATACAAATCAGACAGGTTTTTCAAGAAAATGCTGTGCTAGATTATTTTCTACATTGAACTAAATTGCGTCTTATAATAATCCTGCTATCGTCATAAAAGAGTCGTTACCGCGTTGTTATATCGATTACAATGTTCCCCTAGCGGATGCCATATACATGTAAGGCATCAATATAATATTTAAGATCACTGTAGAAAAAATCACTTAAGTTTGTTTTAAAGCGAGACTATACGATTTTGTCAAATTTTTATTTATTTATATAAAATGTGTTAACAACTTATTCAACATATATTTCAATATAAATTAAAATAAAAGTTAAGAAGAACATGTATCAAAAATTGCGGAATAAGCCAGATAGTTAATTATGATATCGAAAATGGCTGTACAGACAAATTCGCCAGCATGTAAATCATGCATGTACGATATGAATCTAAATTTAGTGTAACGGTTCATTTTAAAATACTGAAACGATATCTATTCAAACGACACACAAACACTAACTAAAAAGACGAATGCTTCGGTAATTGTAGGAAAATATGTACGAAATATCTTCGTCACAATCGGCTCTGGGCGCTAATTTGTCTTTGCTGCATTTTATGAAATTCGTCTTCAATGTGTATTTTTTCTTGCCTATTTTATCAATATATTACAAATTAACACATAAAAAAATCGTATAATCTCGCTTTAAATAACTAAACGATGCAGTAGATCGAATAGATTCCCACACTATCTGCAGTTATACCGACGTAGGACCTTTACAATAAACCCGTATCTACCGCGCTTTTTAGCATGTACCTGTCGTGCAGAGTCAAGACGTTTGGAATAACCGCCAGTGGTCGAATGAAGTGTCTTTACTGGATATCGAGCATCTCGGCCTGTCATCAAGTGCTGACCAGATGCCATAGTAGTAAGCTTTCAAACTTACGCTGTTTGTGTTTAATAGTTATGTGCGTTTGTTTAATAAACAAAATATCCGTTGCACTTGGTTTATGTTGTTCCTTTTTTGGACGAGGATTACAAATATATGTATGTAACATGTTGATTGTGCAGGAGTCTGTTGTTATTTGTTATAATATGTTGCATATGTTCTTGTTTGAATATATGCCCTTTTTAAATTTCAGTGGTCAACACTGTGAACGTATCCCTTTAAATATAATTATGATTACATTTGTATCAATTAGTCGCCACATTTCACTCTCATTACATTTATTGCCCGTGTGATATTGATATTTATTATAGCATACAAAGAGCGTCAAGTATAAACATAATAACTTTTATACTGCGACTTCAAATACGGTATTACAAACTATTTCAAGAAAGTACGTTCCTTATGCCTCCACCCACTGATGCTAACTATATATAAACTATACCTTGACAATGCAGTTTGGTGATCCAAAGTTCTCTGTGTGGTCATTAAGAGACTATTTTATTTAATTGGACTTAAACGGAAAAAGCACGTGCAGTTTTACTAACATGATTCATTGCATCTTTAAACGTTATAAAGCAAATACATGTATGTATTATACTTACTGGTGAACTACAATTATGATATATATTTGATTCTAATAAATGATAAGTCCCTATTTTGTCACGTAAACAGTTTTGATAGCAATAAATGCATTTGAATACACATTTAACGTTTGAAATGTATGTTTTCTCGCCTACGTTTTACACTATGAATAGGGCGCATTTAAACTATTGACAATACACCATTAACAGACTCAATAACACGGTTATATTACGCAAAACTGTTTTGATTAATCTACATATAGTGTTTCACACGAAATAAAATAACGAGCAGTAAGCCATACATACGTTAAATTGTGAACGTAGCATGATTGAAATCAAACACATCGGGAATGTATTAATGTCCTTACAAACAAACCATATACAAAATGTACATAGCCTCCGATTTTCCAACAGTTTTCATCTTAAAACAGATTTAAATCGAAATTTAACAACTTCCAAGTACCATATAGTTTGACAATTGTCCATTATAGTTTCGTTCTGAAAAAAAACAACTTTCCATTATTTAAAGTAACAAATAGCATCATTACGCAAAACCAAAGCTGCAACATTTTAGTTCATGTTCACTTAACTTACAATCACAAAACATCTTAGTAAAATGTATTTTTCATTCCATGAACCGCCAAATTTATATAATTTGCAGTAGCATATGTTTAACTATACTAACGCTTTACGTGGTATTTTATTTAACGATTGTCAATAAATTGCGCAAATTCTTTGCATATAATTCAACACAATGGATTACAATAACCCATTCGCCTTTTACTGACCCTTGCACTTACACAGAAATAAAACTACACTTGAGGCGTTTATACGAATCAAGTCTGCAACCTTTATTGAAAACAAAATGTGTATAAATTGTGTGCTTAAGATAACGATTATCAAAACAAGATCGATGATTATATAAATGCATTAGTTTCAATATGTTAGTTTGTACAATATGTTTGACTACACAAAAATATGCTTTTTGTTATGCGAATACAAAAACTTGGTCAAAGATAACATTTACCATAATTCGCGAGATGCTTTGTTTACTTTGCATTTATTA
Organism: Dreissena polymorpha; assembly: GCF_020536995.1. NCBI lineage: Eukaryota > Metazoa > Mollusca > Bivalvia > Myida > Dreissenidae > Dreissena > Dreissena polymorpha. The sequence goes on from NC_068365.1 coordinate 84,832,046, forward strand.
ATTTGAAGTCGTTATTATCTATCATGTGCCAAAACTTTTTATAATACATGGAATGCTACACTAAATTTGCATAAACGCGTGCCAGTATTGTAAAGTTACTTTACATTATTTAACGTCTCAATTATTTATTATTCGTATGGATGCGTATGGAGGACGATAACGTTTCTTCTGACGCTAGCGCAATCATCTCTCTAACCGACAAAACGCGCTTCATCGCATTGTGATTGTATTTGTTTCCACACTTATATTGACACGCTTAATGAGTGCTACGCATTTATTGATCACATGCCAAACTGAATAATATTTGTATTCAAGTCCACTTCACATGCAACTGCCTTCCCATCGTGAATAACCTAACGAATCTTTTGCTGATAACACATTCACGATGCAAGAAATTACATTTAAGTCTAAGTTTGAGGTGGGTCTTCCTGTATTATACTGTAAACCCAAATGCTGAGAAAGGCCATAATAGGAATATTTAGTATGAACCACCTCACGCACGCACTAGGATCATTTCTGGTTGTCGCGTTGATGGGAAATTGTGCTTGTGCTGAATAAATAGTTCAGTAATGACTTCGAAGAGGTTATTTTACGTTCCTTTCTTTCTTTGTGTATTGTTATGTTTACTCTACACTTATGTTAGTTGTGGTAAAAACAAGACAAATAAATTACATCGCTAAAATATTGTTTAGCAGTTTCTTCATACAATAAAATGATAAGACGGTAATGAAAAGCCATCAACAACTTAAAATTCTTTGACGGTAATAACATGATAAAACATATGAAATGTTATCCAAGTACATTATTGTGTCCGTATCATCTGCGAAATATGTTTGTTTAGAAATGTTTCGAACAATATATCGATATAACAGTTGTTTCAGGACTTGAATAACATCACTCCTGTTTAAATATTTTGAAACAAATCAAATCCACTGTATCAGAGTTTCAAGATAATGATAAGGGAATAAATGCTACTTATGACATAACAGTATATTTGTATTAAAATCTTAGATTAATGATTCCAGCATTTATATGAATTTATCTCAGGTTGATGATTCCAACGATCAAATTATGAGATTGTTAAATTACAACACTAGTAACTATGATTACTTGATTAACTACATTTCGCATATTCATATTTAACTTGCATTCGATATTAATGCAAGGTATACGACCTATTTAATATACAGTCTATAAATATTGTACATTAAACGGAATTTGTTCTTGATAACTTTCTCTTCAAAGCGTTTTGATGATCTAACGATCGTTAATCGCATTCAAGGCAATGAATCTGATTAAAATGCATCTGTTCTTCGTGAAAGCATATCTGTACGTTTGAGAGAGTCATATTCTATGAAAATATTCCATATGGCAAAGTTTCCAAAAATAAAGTGTAGCTTTTTTGTGTAGAACACTATTAATTGATTAGATTTTACACGCAGCGATGTGTTTGTGTTTGGAATCAACAACACACAGTTGTATATGTTATTTTCTATCTAATTATGTAAGAAGACATTCACTAAACGGTAACATTGTACACTTAAATTATTTTCATTTCAAAAATGAATACTTAAATCTCATCGTAATGACCTGTTGAACTGTTACTTAACATATTCGTTTTATTGCCGGTTGAACACAGAGAACCGTTGAAACGTACCACATTAATTAGATGGAAGTCGAGAAAAACATATTCGCATGTGCATCAAATTCCCATCCAAGTCTATTTGATGGGTTATCAAAATGCTAGTTATTAGTATGTACGTTAGTACAACAGGTAATTGCTTTTTAAACCCAAACTGTTTTGCTATGTGGTGTTTACGCGTCAATAATACGCTGATAAAATTACATACAATTGAAAAAGAATCCTCTTGTATAGCTATCTAGTATGCGGCGACTATTACTTTATGTTTTACAGCAAAGAAATGCATTATGGAATAGGTATTTAATAAGTTGAAATCATTTCTAATTTTCCAAACCAGAATTATTTATTTGATTGCTTTATAATGCTTATATTCTCGTACATATTTTGAACAACGTGGCCTAAAAAACAAAAACCTGATATGCTAAATGCTTGAACTAAGGCGAGCCTCGGTTGATATCATGTCGAGAAAATGTTCGCGCATTGCATGCTTTTTAAATATATGAATACCAGCCTGTTTAATGATGAATTCGTTACGGCTTATCAGCAATCAAACAATACGCACTTTTTATCGACCCAAATAATTGCATTTTTTGGAAATACGTAGTATGATGACTTCAATCGAATGTGTTCGATTTTATTAAACCCCGGCGTACATGGCATGTAAACGATTTTTAACAATACACTAAGAATAAATCGTAAATAAATGGTAATTTATGGGGAATAAAATACAAGTAAATTTTCTTTCTTACTGAATAGCCTTTAACAATAATATAAATAATTGTGTGTAAACAGTTATATAATTAATTGTGTACTTTGTATCGAGGTTCAAATAAGAATACGCATTAGATGTTTTGTTTCAGTTTGTGTTATATTAATCTTTATACAATATCAGTATAAATGCGTGAACAACTAGCCCATACACATACTATGCTATAAATTATATTAACGCATAATATCAACTGACTCTTTGTAATGATTGTATAAGCAATTACTTCAAATAAAATTGTGATTTATAAAAATTATATACGACCAATACAACTTCTGACAAGCTGAAACTCTTCTACACATGTGATAATATAGGCATCTACATAAACCATCTTTGCACTATTTGTAAAGAAATATTAATTTTCATCATCATTAAAAATATAAGAAAATAATGTACATTACACTTAAAAAATAACACTATATACTAATATTTCAAACACACAAAACTTCATCCGAATTAAGTACACACTTGCAGAAATATAAAATTGATTAAATATCGTACTTTTAATGTTTCTAAACATGTGACAACTGAAATCGTAAATAATAGAATTGCATCACATCCATATCCACAAATTAAATCCTGACTTTCCTACAATTTTGAGAAATGCGTCTTTAATAATGCGGTCCTATTAAAAATATACATCTAATCATTGTCTCTTTTATTTTGTCTTAAAGTATTACTATTTTAGCTTCGCAAATTACATTTAGCATGATGTTACTTGTTTAACATGAATCCCTTCACTTTGAATATAAATCAACAATGCATACATGAACACTAGTAGCATCATACCCCTTTGAATGCTGGGAAATTTGTCTTCTGCTAAAATGTCGTCTGCTGAATTTCTAAAATTAGCATTTTCTTCGATTTTTTTCAAAGAATACTATCAAAATAGCAAACAGTTTGGATCCTGATGAGACGCCACGCTCTGGATCCAAACTGTTTGCAAAGGCCTTTAAAATTCGGTTCCAACACTAAAAGCATACTTGAGGCAGACCATATAACATCTTTACAATATAGTAATATGCCGAACAATCATGAAACACGCAAACAACTAATACTAAATGAATCGCATATAACTATATTTCAACTTAAATGTTTCGAACCCATGTTCTTTTACATGATAATCATGTACAAGCCGATAACGCTTCGGTGTTTTCATGTCACTAACATCTACATGTAATTGACTGATCATGTATTGGACGAACTAAAGAAGTACACAAAAAGCAACAACACGAAGCTCATCGTAAACAGCTGCATGCGATACATTAAAGACTCTTATTTTCATAGGTAAGATATTCCCTAAATAATGCAAATACTATTTTCAGAAGACTGTGTGTTTTAAGTTCAGCTGAATATAAACTTTCCATTAGAAAGTAGTCACTGTTTGTTTTTAAAACCAATGTTTTATCAATACACACTTCCAAAAGACAGAAGACCTTTTGCTTTTATATTCGACGGATTTATAAAATCAACGTAATGGAAGTAGAACAAAACAGACGACATATGTATTAGGGGTTGCTGAGAGTCTTGTAATAATGCCGAATAAGCATGTCGATAACAGTTGTATGAAATTCAATCAACCATGCATAATACATTACAATTTAATTATATTATTTAAATGTTTTTTCCGATGAAAGGAATCTATTAAATTCGTAAGATACATTGACTCTTCCAGCATTTTTAAAATGATGTTTAGAAAACTAACCGATATTCTAAATAAGAACCTTGCGTCCAAATTAATACTCCTTAACAAGTTCTACGCAATAGATTCCAATTTCTGGAAAATATGTTTTGCAAACCAGATGACTTGAAGTAGGTAAATTATAACAGTGTGACGCATGTACCAGACACGTGCGTACTGTCTGCGTATAAACATAAACGTATTTTGAGACAGAATGTTTTTTGTTGAAAATGTGTCTATGGTTTGAATAGAATGACACCATATTTACGGAAAACAATGTCCTAAACACATCCGTTTTCAATCACTTTTTCCATTAAATATGTGTTTACAAACCGTCATAGTCACCTTTGTTGATTTGGCATACGTAGGAATTTATAAGCATATTAATCGCGGTTTGTAGAATTGACAAACGTGCAGATTACACTAATAGTGTGTAATCTATTTCAAAACAAACATGTAATCGGAAAATAAATTATCTATTTATCCGTCATACTTCATTACGTCAAAACCAAATTAAGAACAAAATGCGTATTAAAAGTTTAAGATGTTCACAGTTTAACTGTTAATTCTGGTTGCACATGCACTTATTTAAATAGCATAATGTACATTACGTAGAAAGGATAATTAAAAATGGGGTTGTCTTGTTATCATTATTATTTATTTTTATAAATCACTTAAAATTAATTGAAATATAAGCATAAACAGTGCCGCATATTATTCTTTTTTGTCCATAATATTAAGTATAGCATAAAGCGTTAGTAATGTTGTTCTTAAAATGTATTTAAACAAGTGAACTGAAAACAATGTTAATATGCGTAACCAAATGACAAAGTCACTATGAAATTACGTAGGGTGTGCAAACATGTGATTTAAAAATAGTTTTATATGGCACAATATAAAGTATTAAATTATAAACAACTGCTTATATGATAAATATTTTTAATACAATTAAACGCATTCTATTAAAATGTGTTTACTATAACTTCCATTTATCTTTGTTGGTGATGTGTTCGTTAAAGATCACTTGTTATATTTAAATAGCATACAACCGTGTAACTAACCGACGTAAGCAAATACTTCAGTGAGATATGACAAGACTTGATTGTTTACGTGGAAAATCCAGTTAAATCAAACCTACATAAGTGTATTTCATTACTTATGAATAAGAAAACGTGTCAGTGATCGAATAAAAACAATTGTATAAGTATATCACCGAAATATATTTTATTAAAGCAAATAAAAAATGCATGGTTCACATATATTGATTAAATGCGCTAAATTATATATTGCTACTAAGGTCCCTCACTGGACATTACCAAACGATGTTTAACTGGAAATATTTGCGTTTACAAGTTCAATTTTGTGTGATATGACCTTCAAAATACATGTGTAATTTGCGATTTGCAAACATTCTTAGTTTATGTATCAAATAACAGAAATTAAAATCAATTTATAAAGCTGGATCATCATCTTTCCATTGGTATCGGGACTTGAATTTCCCTTTATTTATATAATATATTGGGACTTATAATATAAACAACTTATCTGCAATAATTGGCATGTGTTCGCAGACAGTTTGCATTACATATGTTCTGTCAATCAATTAGTTCTACTATACTGTCAGAAATTACTAATATGATACTAGTCAGTGAGGAATGATGAGTGAGGAATATGCACTCGAAACATTTTCTCTGCCTGCATCGATTGCTCACACGTTATAGAAATGCAATATTAAACACGGCTATATTTTTTTCTCTGCACGATCTGTACAACTGTAAGTCGCCTTTTGATGCCATCCCCCGTCGAAGAAGAAGGGGTATATCGTATTGCTGGATGTCGGTCGGTTGGTCTGTTTGTATGTCGGCCTGTCGGTCTGACGGTCGGTCTGTATGTCGGTAGACCTGTTCGTTAATAATTAATATTAAACGTATTGACCAATTGACTTGATGCTTCCGATGTAAATTGGCCTCTCTGGTATAATACCCCTTTCAAATTGCCGTCACAAGGTCAAACATTGAAATCAATTTCAAACTAAGATTGAACATTATTTACGATCAATAACTTGTGCACGGTTTGAACGGATAACTCGATTTGATACTTCTCACGTGCATTGGCATTTACCAGTAGATCGCCCCTATTAAAATTGGGTTCACTAGGTCGAATATCAAGTTCATGGTCGCAGAAAAAGTTTCAGATCAATAACTTGTGAATGGAGGGACCAATTTAATTTATAATTCCAATGTGCATTGGTGTCGGGCAGTAGATGTCCCCTATTGAAATTAAGGTCACTAGGTCAAATGTTAAGCTCACTGTCACACTTCAACTGAAAATTAATGTGCATCTAACAAATGGAATCCCCATACTAGCTTCACTTTGCGCGATATATTCGAATCAATATTTAGGGACATGAATCTTGTGCATTCCGACTGAGTAGGTTGAATTTTAATTAGCATCGATAAAAGTTTTACGATAAATATATGTGTGAATTTATTCCACCTATTATTTTTATGATGAATGCGGAAATTTTATTGGTTTTAACACTTATAATTAACTTTAATAGCATACTTACTTTAAGGTTATGGATTACATTATTACAACGACGACACATGCATTATGAATGGTGATATATGAAACGAGGCTAGCCCATTTTCTTGTTGTAAAATATTAATATTATAAAGCATTTTATGTTTCTTTTATGCCTATCAACAAATCGTGTGCCAATTGCAGCTGTGACGTGTTTTTATTTTAACATACCATCGGGTGTGGACCGAATACACAAGCTTAAAATGAGATTTGAAAATATTTAAATAGTTGTATTTTGCATTCTAGTAATGAACACAATAATAAAACGCATCGATTAACTGGCCTTTCTGATTTGAATTTCATTTTGTATTTTCCTTCCACTTCACACACGATTTCATGCATGCTGAGTTATTGTCGAAACCTTTCAGGGAAATGATTATTGAACACATGAGGCATGGACAAATATATGTGTCGGGCCCACAGGAACTTTTATCATCCGACGTAAATGTATTGTTGAATAATTAGAGAGAGCGAGTGGGTGGGTATGGGGATAGACAGAGAGAGAAAGAGAGAGAGAAATTATGGTAACAATAAACAGCCGAAACAGCACACATCCATGCTTATTAATTACAATATTATAAAATGCCATATTATAATATGAATACATTAAATTATATAATATGTTTTCAAGTCATATATTTTAGATAGCGCGTTACATTGCCGTGTGTGGCTCATTCCGGCTTGCATGTATGCCTGTGTTCCAACATCTTCTAGTTTTACGTGTGACACGTGCATTCAATAGTTTTATAATAGTGCGAGTGTGTTGTTCATTTGTTGAACTTTTATATAACATTCAATCTTTTTTTTAAGTAGTACATTGTTACAAAAATGTTTAATAATGCATTATGTGCATATCCGAATCAAACCGAACTTCATGTCGAATCGATTGTTTCTTTCATCTTGTGCATGGCTGTACTGTTCACATGTTAGATATTATAAAACATATATTATTCTTTAAAAACAATACAAGACTTAAACTAAAGCATTTTAAATTAATGTAAGGGTTGTGTGGTTAACTGAATATGTTAAGGACCACAGCTTACATAGAAAGGGTATATACATGGTAAACAAGTAAAATTACTTACTTATCGTCTTATGCATTCGTGTGAGTAAGCATGCAATTAAATGGGTATATTTCCGAAATATCATCTAACATCTAAACAGAACATTGTGGTATAACACGGCTATTCCAAGTTATAATTAAACTAGGGTACACTATTTCTGTACCAATACTTAAATATCATCAATCGTCCTGAATGAATTAACCGTTTCAGTACTTTTAAACAGACGGGACTTTATATAATAGAAATTGCTTGTTCTCTAGTTCACATCGCCCTAAGTTCAACTATTACGATTGTAATAATAATCTATTGAGATTTTGTCTATATTAATTACATTTGTTTTATTACATCCGCCTCAAAGCGTGTTATTTACTAAACGACATTTCACGATTGATAAATGTAATGATTAGTTCTTTATAATGCGATGCAAATTAATAACATACACCTGCGCTCCGCGATAGCGTATCTTTCTATTAAAAATAATAAATGAGAACACGCCGGGTTAAATCGTTATTTAATATGGGTCATAATTTCAACGCAGCTGATATAAATGTGTCCATGTTGGATATGTAAAGTATTATTGTTGCATACACGCGTTGTATTAACACAATTTATTGTGTCAACAACAGCGATTTTTAATTTCTGTATACACACGTTTACTGTTTTTTTTTGGCTAAATATCGTGATTAAATTACACCTGCTACATTACAAGTAAATGCGAAAAAAATCTTGAAAATGAGTTTCATGTTTCAGAAAATGTAATTAAATGACTGTTATACAGCAGTTGCAATCCAATTATCATCAATGTTAACTAAATGTTTGTTGTCTGGCGGAATGGGTAATAATGATTTTGAAATACATGACCTTGTGATCGAATCCTTGACAAAAACATGCATTCACTCCGCTTAATATATTTTGTGAAACCTGTCAAGACAAACTATAATATAGTTCAGCTTAATATGCAAAGGTTTAAGTAGTCCGCTATATGAGTGAAATCATGCAAGTTGATTACTCCACATGGTTTTTGCACTCCGTTAAGAGATAGTTATTAAAAGAAATCAGCTCTTAATGGACAGTATGCACACATCCTATCAATAATGTATTCGATAATATGGCGAACCGGGGTAACATATTATACCCACCTCTATGTACATATCCTGCTATCTGCCATAGCATAACAATAACATAAAAGTGATATTATGCGCATCTAACAGTATATGCTATGTTTATAGGTGTATATCGCAACCGTTATCTATTTTTGGTGTTTTCACTTCATATACACTTATATTTGTTAATGCAACATCAACATACTAAAACAATATCCCGGAAAGAGAAAAATAATGCATTTAAATATCAACCGTACTTTCGCTTTGACATCTTACGACAGAAATGATTCGATGTACGATGTGATCTAAATTAAGTTTTAGTGCAGATTCGTTCATACGACACAAAGACACACTTTTGTTGAATATAATATAAATGTTTTATAACAACTGGTAGCAAGATGAGTTGTAGATAATTGGTCAGTAACCACATTTTAACAAACTCTTTTGACCTGTTAATTCTTTTCAGCTCAATTTAACAGTGACAAATGCACATAATATCGCTTTAAAGGGATCTTTTCACGGTTTGGTAAATTGACAAAATTGAAAAAAGTTGTTTCAGATTCGCAAATTTTCGTTTTAGTTATGATATTTGTGAGGAAACAGTATTACTGAACATTTACCAAATATAGCCACTATATGTATCTTTTGACGATTTGAAAACCTAAAAATTATATAGCGTTGCAACGCGAAACGATTGAATAATTAGGCGAGTTCTGTTGTTGTCTTTTGAATTTACGAAACTACGAAGATTGCTTATATAAGGTATAAAATACTTAATTTGTGTTTACCTGGCGGAATAGCCGAGAGGAATAATGCGTTATTACTTCAGACTAACTCCAAGACTCCAGGGGTCACTGGTTCGAGCCCTGGTACCGGCTACTTATTTTTCCTTTTTTTAATTTTATTCTTGATTTTTACTGGAGCTTTTAAGATCCAATGTTTACATTTATCAATATAAAGCATTTAATGACAAACTTAAAAATATGCCAAAATCTGTGAAAAGGCCCCTTTAATATACACACTCGAAAAATGTACCTAAGTGACTTTTGCTCGCAACAATATTATCCACCCTTGTACCCTACCAGTTGAGGGATGATCAACATGCGTCGATTAAAGGGATCTTTTCACGCTTTGGTAAATTGACAAAATTGAAAAAAGTTGTTTCAGATTCGCAAATTTTCGTTTTAGTTATGATATTTGTGAGGAAACAGTAATACTGAACATTTACCATGGTCTAATATAGCCATTATATGCATCTTTTGACGATTTTAAAACCTAAAAATTATAAAGCGTTGCAACGCGAAACGATTGAATAATTTGGAGAGTTCTGTTTTTGTCGTTAAATTTTGTGAAACTACGAAGATTGCTTATATAAGGTATGAAATACGTCAAGTATGTGTACTCGACGGAATAGCTCAGTAGGCTAAGGCGTTTTTACTTCAGGATTCTGGCAGGACTCCAGGGGTCACTGGTTCGAAACCTGGACCGGGCAATGTTCTTTTCCTTTTTTAAATTTTATTCTTGATTTTTTACTGGAGCTGTTACGATCCAATGTTTACATTTATCGATATAAAGCATTTAATAAATAAGTTAAAAAATGCCAAAATCTGTGAAAAGGCCCCTTTAATATAATCATTATCAATGGGTAATATATATTTGTAATGCACAGTATATAATCCACGAGTGAACTCCATAGTACCATTGTGTACATGATACACCATGATTTATGTGCCATGGTGTATGGCACCGTTCTGTTTAAATACGATTTAGTTTTATCAATACATTTGTCTCTGTTTTGTTTGCAAGACATGTAGATAGAAACACACGGTGGACAAGCACGGGCTGATCTCAAATAATGTGTATATAATCGAAGTGTCAAATCAAATCAAAATGCTATTTCTTATTTTTCTTCTTCTTCTTTTTCATACTCTTATTCTTCTGATTAACACTCACTCTTAATAGAATAGTTTGTGCCGGCAATTAATATAATCACACACTATGCTACAAATATCTTCATATTGCTACGGAAGTTTACTCCGAGAGGCAATAATTGGGTAATACAAGGCGTGCCTGGCGTGCTTAATTGACGGTTTACACAGATTAGACATGCTTAAGCGTTTCGGTGCCTCTTTACGTACTCAAATAATGTCTTATATATTTTGTTATTCGTGTATTATATATATATGTATGATATATGATAACTTGTTTAAATGCTGTCGTTACTGATATATATATATATATAATTGCGATGATTGGTATACGTCTGAATATGGTACGTATACGTCTTTGTAGGGTATTGATACGTAATTGTGGAGTGTGGTACTTCATGTTATGCGGACAAATTTGTATACGGTGTAGTTAAATCGTTCTATGGCGCGAAAGTTTATTGATGCGCACGCAGTTAATTCGTTACATTATGGAAATACGTCTGGATATGGTGTTAGTGATCTAACGCGTTGCCCGTTTTGCTGGTGTATGTGTATGCTAATGTGTCATATTTATTTTAATAAAGACACAATGCTGATTCATAGCAGTCACTAAAAAGCTTTACAAAATGTATTGATGTATGCTTTATCGTTTAATGTAGACTTATATTAAATTATATAATCTATTATTTCAAACTAAAGCAAGTGGTGCAACATCTTGTAAGAGTGAATGCAATACTCTAGTGGTTTTCAGCAAGTGACTACATTTCAATAAATGCTAGCAATGCCAACCAGATCAATTAAAAGAGCTGGATAAAATGCATGCGAATGCATTCCTTTTAACTCAGTTAACGTTTAATGCACGTGTGTGCTTGCCAAATGTTTGTATATGTTTGGAAACATTCCAAACATTACGTTAAAACAAAAATCTGGTCTCAAACGTACTTTTCAGATTTCTTAATCAAGTTAGATATATTATTTTCAGACACGTCCACAGTGCGTGGGTAGTGTATTTCTTAGCAATGAGTCCCTCAGAATGTACGCATCACATGTGTTAACATAATTAACGGCGATGCGTTTGATCGCACAAATTAAATAAGACATGTAAATGTATTAAATTAATATATAGTCGTAATCTTACAAAGACGTTTGGAAACTTGTATTATGTAAAACCATGTTTTAATCTCGAATTCGTGGATGATATTAAACGGTTGTTATAGGTTGCATTTAATTGATAAAAAACACGAATTGTATGTAATGTATGTGGTTTGCAATGGTCGATTCCATTCACATTTCGTTAGTGCACTCAAACTTATAAACTTCAGACCATTTGCCATTTTTTAAACAGTGCCTAAACTAATGTATCTTGTGTTTTCCGAGTAGCAGTTTGAGTATAGAAGTGGATGTTGCGTCAATGCAAGTAGAACAGAAACAAAGCCGGTTGTCTTAAAAAACTATTTCTTATATAATAATCAGTAATTTGTGAGTTAACTTTCCTTTTTTCTCAATATTTGATGGACTTGATTCATTAAATTTGTTTCAGTGATAAAACGTGAGTTAATAATACGTGATTTTTTGATAACTTTTATAAAAACCTAATTATTACACTTGTTTTGACTTATGCATTCAACTGGTGTTATTATGTATTATTTATGGCTTAATAGAAAGTGAATGCCCAATAGCTTTTACGTGTTAAGATAATGGTTGTTGTAGTTTAACCTACTGTAAAGGCTTTAATTAATCTAACAACGCTTGACTTCTTAAATGGCATGTGTTAAACAGGCGCAAGTGATCCTTACCGCTGCCCACGATATTTATAACGGAGAGAAATATTGGGAAGACCGCCGCGAATCATTTTTTATGTAGCTCTGTGTTTGTCAAAGGTAAGAAAATTATGAATGTAAGCGTTTATTAACAAGTCATTATTGATAACAAGAACGTAAATGCCGACGGATATAAATGAGATTATTAATGCATATAGTCGGTGTTGTAAGCCAGTGATATATATGCATGTACAATATTCCACACACACAAGCTTAATTGTTCCGACTAGCTTGATTGTTACGAAGGAAAATGTATAAGCTCGGCGCGATGTTTAGTTCCCGTCTTTTCACGGCGTTTTCTTCTGATGGAATAAAAAACAAATCATCGCGATTGGACGTCCCAATATTGTGTACAGTGTTAAATAAACCATTGTTACGACGGCATATGAAGACATTCTGGGCTTTTTAGATTCCGATTTTCTCGGTGATTGATCGTTCAGATTGAAGACCTTCAGAGTTCCACAAAGTTATGGAAGACCTTTATTCAGACCTGTGCTTATTTGCATACTGGGGTTGTGTGTGTGAGTTTAAAAGTAAAAAGTTCGGTAAGAAATGGCAATTCAGTGTGTTTCTTTATAATGGAATGAACTTAAGAGGGGATCCCAAAAGCTTTTCATACAATTGTGTTTTTTTGTACAATTTGTGTTCGCCTCTATAAATTTCTTAATGGAACGATATTGCCTATATTTGCTTAACACATGGTGCAAATGAATTAAAGGAAGCTTAACATAAAATTATATATTAGATGCCACAACAAATTCGCAAATAAATGAAGACGCATATTTAGTTTAAACCTATTTATTTTACCTCGATTGCATCGAACGCCTAAGGCTTATAAAACGCTCTCGAGTCCGTTTCCTGGGCCTAGAACCAGTAGTTGGTGTCTTTGGGGAAGATCTAAAGAACGCTCCCACGGTGGGGATCGAACCTGTGACCTCCCATCGCTAGGCGGACGCCATATCGATTACACCACAGCGTCCTCGCCCATATTTGACTTCATTCATTTGGTTGCTTGTCATTAAATCGCATCAACAACAGTATACATCTGGGTCATGTATACTGCATGCAACTAAGATGGTAATATGGCAAGATAATAATGCTAATCCTACTATCGTACAGATATTTAAGCGAGCATTTTCCCAGCAAGCTTAAACTCTACGTAATTCAGTCTGATGTAAATGTATCACGAAAGGTGTATTTTTTATTTCATCCGATGATGATGACAAACACAAAATGATAATTAAAAGGATACTTGCTAAGTAAATTGTGAACCATCCGTGTAGTCCAATAATAATCACACGCGCCTACACGAGAGGCGAGCATCAAGAAAACCGCGCGAGTCTCAGCTTAAAATCAACATGTCTTTTTTCAACTCACTTATTTCATAAACAGTGAACTGCAATTCTGTTGATACAGACTAATAACATTCACTTGTTACCGGAGCCGCACAATTAATATCGAACAGTTCTGGTTCATTTCTGATTGCACACATGGTATATTTTATCCAATTTTAGCAAGGCATTCACATGTGTTACTTTATCATATTTTATAGACGCTTAGAAAATCGTATCATTGTAGTCTTCATTGAATTACTTAAGGTTCATGTATAGGCTTCATTTTGAAAAATGTGGGACCCCTAGCATTGAACTCAAATTTGACTAAAGGATGAGTGCCACATTGAAAATGTATACATATATGCTTGAAAGGATGTTTTTCCTTCAAACTGCTACCAATTTTGTACATCAACGTATCATAACATCCACAAAATCTATCAAACTACAAAGCGATTTTAACACTAAAATATACATTATTTTCAAAAATCTGAATCATGTTTATTCCACGTATTTCGGCGGAAAATTATATAACTAGTGAATAGTATCGAAATTGACGAGGGCAAGTTACGCTTAAATAGTAAAAAAAGTTAACATATCTAAAAATATCAAAACTCGAACACATATCATTTCATCACCATGGGGGCAGCCATTTTTAAATTAATAAAATAGAAAGAAACATGCTAAAAACTCACTCATCGCTTAATTGACATTCCAAACGGTTGACGATGACAAATGCATTGGATTGTAATCTTTCCTTTGATGTTTGCAAACTGCACGATCAGACCTCATAAACACTCAAAAAAATAACTATGTAAGAAGCATTTCACCAATGTTTACAATCGTTGTCGAATCACTGTACTTATATTATTGCGCATAAAATAGTACGCTTACAGACTGACAGAAAGATCGATACATAACTCCGTTCAATTCATCACGGTATACAATTCTATCAATAATATATAATAATACATCGCTTTAACAATCTAAAAGTAGAAATAATTCTTTTAAACGGAGTTATTAATAACGAAAGTGAAAACAACGGAAGTTGGAATGGATATTCTGTAAGATGCACTTCGGCTACAGAAAAACAAAACAAATAAACTAAAAAAGACGTGTGGGGGACAATTTTCAGCTGGAAAATATTTGCAATAGGGTAAGTGATGATATCTCTGCGTGGTCATTTCTGTTATTTAGTGCGATCTCTTGCTGATTAATGTTAATAGTTGTTTTACTAGTACAACACAATTGTCAAAATAAGTACATGTGTTTTCTTAGGTATGTGTATACACATACCCGGTTTTCTCACCACTGCACGTGGTTTCGACCGATTTGTTTTTTCACGTTTTTCTACGGATCACAGCGATGGCCACGCTTTTAAAATGGGTAGAAGGAATCGAACTATAAAATCAATAGTTTTGCCAATTTCTTTATTCTTTTACAATTTTATATGTCGTCTGCAATGTATTTCAATTTGAGATGGTGTAAAATTTGCAATTTGGTTGAGAGGTAAATAACAAAATTGTTAAGCCTTTGAAATATAATTGTGACTCTTATTATCCACCGTACCTGGATTTTTAAAAAGTAGTTACGTTTTAGTTATTTATAGAACTTTGTTTAGGATATTTATCCAAAAAAGGCAGTTGAATAAAAACTCATTTGTTGTTTTATGACAATTATTTTCTGTGAAATGTTGCTAACTTGACCTTGTATATGTATATAGCTTTGTATTTATTCAACTTAAGGTAGTGCATATCCTTCCTAACTTTAGATTGAGATTTTGTAAATTAGTGTAAAAATGTATTGGTTTTAAACCAAAATATGAATAAAGCACACACATATTGAATGTCAAACATGTGTTTATGTTATTCTATCCGTCTTTAGCTTTAAAATGATATATAGTTTGACCATATTGTACCAAATTCGATGAAGAAAAACCAAAGAGAAGTTTTAATGAAATTTATCCCCCCACGAACCTTAATACATTGTAAACACAATATCAGAGATCACGTTTTACAAAGCACTGGAAACGGAAAATGTATCACGTTTACCTACAACTAAATTGTAATCATTTGCTGTGTTGCAATCTTGAGTGACCCTGATCAAGATATATAAGATATGTTTATAGGTCTATTAAATCTTCGTCATTAATAAGTATATCAACACAATTTAAATCAAATACATGTATTGATGAAAAATTAAAGCCCATTGATAGAAACGTATCATCGCACGTCTAATACCTTATCAGTTATTGCTCATCTTAATTTGAATAATCTTTTTTTTATTAAAAACTACATATTTCGTTTTATAAAAACATCTATTAATCCTCAAGTACATTCTTATATATCACATGAACTCTTTTATTATTAAATCCGAAAACAAGTTCGGACATATTGACCGGATATGTTTATCACTCTGGGCTAAATCATACATACCAATAGTATGGTTTACGTCATTTATGAACACAATGCACATAATTTGAGATAGCCTTCCACCTTGTTTAACAACGACATATAGACACAATTAAAATACAATATTTTGGTACAATTTTGTAATAAGACCAATATAAAAATATGTTATGTTTTAATAGCGCATCGTTAATTACTATGTGATTGTGTGTATCGCATTGAAAGAATGCTTACGCCATCGTTGTTATTTTGACTGCATTCACGTAATACACAGAACTGGTGTCGGTTATACAACAAGTACATCTGAAGCCAATGCATTATAGAGCCGTGCTCTCTTAATATGGGGTTTAATGCATGTGCGTAAAGTACCGTCCCAGATTACTCTGTGCAGTCCGCACAGGCTAATCAGGGACGTCACTTTCCGCTTTTGTGATATTTTTCGTTTAAAGAAAGTATCTTATCAGAAAAAATCAAATTTATGCGCAAAGTGACGTCCCTGATTACACTTTGCGGACTACAACATGCATTAAACCCCCTTTTTTCACAGAGCATGGCTTATGTATAGTAATATTTGCGACATGTATCAATGGTATGAATTAGAGCTAGATAAAATAGTATTGAACATGTGTAAGCTATAGTTTACTGGATAATTGTAATTCGAGATCGCTTATAATATCATACAATTGAAACATATATGATGTCAGTAGCACGGTATATATTGTGACAAATTATTTGAAGTGCACTTTTTTCTACAGGTTTTGACATGATGAAGCGACAGCGATGATAAGATGGCGTGTTCTGCGCTATGATAAGCGAATTATATGGGCCGTTCTTTGTGAATAGGAGGTTTAATGCATGTGGATAAAGCGCCGTACCAGATTAGCCTGTGCAGTCCGCAAAGACTAATCAAGGACGACACTTTCCGCTTTTATGATATTTTTCGTTTAAGAAAGTCTCTTCTTAGCAATAATCATTTTTTTGCGGAAATTGTCGTCCTTCATCAGACTATGCGGACTGCACAGGCTAATCTAAAACGACATTTTATTCACGTGCATTAAAACCCTTTTTCCATAGAGAATGGCTCATATGTATAGTAATATATGCGAACATAATTGTATTTCGAGATCACTTCTAATAACATACAATTGAAACTCATATGATGTTAATAGAAAGATATATAGTGTGACCAATTTTTAGAAGCACATTTTCCCCAAGATTTTAGCATAAAGTAGCGACAAAGATCATATGATGGCGTCTTCTGCGCTTTTATAAGCGAATTATACTTTCATACCACGTGATTAAAATGTTCGACGTGCATTATAACACAGCTGTTCAATTTTACGCACTGAAATTAAAAGCAAAGTCATATCAAAATCTAAAGAAAGTAGTGCGATAATGTAATGCCCGAGAAGAAGATAATATCATCATTTGCTGATGTTTGTATTTAGGCAACTTTTTGACAACGGTGTTGCAAATATAGGAATTTCAAAACGAAATCTTAAGAAACTTAAAAAATATTAACAGTAGAGACATGTGTTTATGATCGGGTCATATTATATTCAAACAAAGTGTATAATTGACAAGTGAATATGTCTATTCAAAATAATGTATATCCGTATTTAAAGTCCGTTGTCATTAGTTGTATGTTGTCTTTTTTGTTAACATTTATTGCTGTTTTCTTGTAATATAATAGTTAACTGTAAACACAAGTTAACACAATACAACGGTACTTAGTTAGTATTTATAACAATAAAATAGTATAACACTGAAACACACACATAAAGCAGTTACACAAACAACATTCATCATATCTTAAATTGTTCTTGCAGCTGGAAATTACTTGCCATTCAGATATTTGCAACTTAATCACATATGTTATACTCTTTTATAAATTGTGTTGCTGTTTGAGCCAAGCATTAAATATCGCTAGTTCAGTTAAAAAATAAAAGTTGTCTTTAACAAATTCTAAACACGAACCGTCCCGGCTGCGTACTATACTTTTTGCTTATAATTATATGCGAGGATATCAATAATTGAGGTTATTTTGAGAAGGAAATTACATACTATGTGTAGGTCTTAATGAGATCCATGTTTGAACTGTTAACAGTCTGCGTAAGTATCAACCATGACATCAATATACCACCTTACAAGTGACCGGCTAAAGATGCTCATCCCCCAGGTAATACTATCAAATGGTCGTGTGCATGTGGTACTTGTACCCAAGCCTCTTGTGAGGTAAAAGGATAACCGCGATAGGACTGTCACACAATCCAAATAAACAAGCTAACCTCAGTATCGTCAAACTAAGTTGCAAATTATACTAACATGTTTTAGCCAAAATATTTCATGGATTGCATCGGAAACATAAGACTTGCCACGCAACCAGAAAGTCCATTTTTTGCAGAAGTATTTGTTGTCTTAAGGGGATAACATTACAAGTCTGTTATAGTGGACATAAAATCCGAAACTTCTTTATGTTTGCAATGTGACATTCGTCAACTACGCCATCGAGTTTTGTTCGAAAATCCTTGAACCAGTTGCACACCTTCTTTTAAAACGTGCAATGACCAATATAATTAAATATATATATATATATATATATATATATATATAAACACGTATTGTCAGGTTATTGACAACAATACAATTGCTTCAGCCCAATGACTTAACGGTATTTGGTGTCGTTCAAGATATAAAACTAAATAAAAAAACATTCGTATGGAAAAGCACACTCATTTTGATTGGAAGAAACGTGCATTGACAATTACAAGATTGTGTACATAATTTATTTTACACAAAAATGCACATCATAATAGCATGTATTTTCTCTGCGAAGCGAGTTGATATGGTTGTTGCGAATAATGTTCATTTGGTTATTTTAAATAACATTTAGAATTCACGTCGATTGACAAGTGCTTAACATTTACACACGGTAAACTTATTATTATTAATGTGTTTTCATATAAACTTGACTTATATCAATTATTATTTTACAAGTTGGCTGTTTTAAAAATAGAGAAAAAGTAAATAAAGCTTGTTAAACGAGATAACGTAAATAAAAAAATCCATGAATAAAAATATTTAAATAAATAAATAAATATATAATTAGCCCCATATTCAATCCGACAATACTATACACAATAACTATATTGATTCAACATGAAAAAGGAGCATTCAAAATATAAAAAATACGTATACTTATCGTACAATAGGCATGCTTTGGCATTTGATAACTTTTCCAAGATCGTCTCTGAACGACTTGTTCATAAATGCGTAAATGAAAGGATTCGTCGTATGGTAGATAAAATACATATAAAAGATGACTTGATTGTAGTCCAGAATGGCTAATCCCATTAACCAGGCTGGCAGAAACGCAATAAGAAACACAATTGTGACAACAAACAGCATTATGGCTGTCCGAATATTTGCCATAAGTGTTTTCTCTTTTATGAACATCGCGCGTGGATTCGATTTCGCTATTTGACGCATAGGCTGCAATTCCGGCAAGCACTCGCCATCGCCGTCTACCGCCTCACCGTTTTCAAGGCTGTTAGAACTCCGATGTTTGTTATGGGGATTAACATGTGTGACTGCCGTAAACTGTGTTTCAACGTTGGAGAATTCAATCTGAAACGGTATGGCAATCTGTTCAATAGTATATGATTAGTTGCTGCTATTCACAGATACATCTTTATATCGCAGTATATTATGTACATGTGAGTATGTTTGTTCTGGTACACGTTCTAAATAAATACTAGTTAAACAGCTGGTTTCATGTTAATAGTAAGCAAAATGTGCATGGAATACCTTAAACAAAAACACAACATTATTGTCTTTTTATTGACTCATTTAAAGATGAAACGTTTAAGTGAGAAAATACCACATATTAAATTTACTCTCACTAAATCGATGTTATTATCACTCTCTCTAATATTAACGAAAACAATTTCTTTGTAACTGCATTTTTCTAAACAACAAAATATGTTTTTATTTTACCCTACCCCAGTTAAAGGATAAAGGCTTGATCGTTTCCTCTTGCTTCGCTTCGCTCTATGCTTATGTATTGACCTATAAATGAGGCCATACAGCACGAACACCACGATGAATGAGAGCAGATACGTCCCCGCGTAGACTCGTTGATATGTGCTAAGGAATCCTGGACCGATGAGAATATCATTTGGCATGCATATGCCGTTATGAATTATGTCTTCTCTTTGGATAATCGTGTAATTTCTGTGTGCGTTATCCTGTTCAAGGTCGATTAACGAGGCGTTGTTTGCGTATACGTTATTTAAGTACGACACATACAAAGTTTCGTTTGCAGAGTGATTGTCAATCGGCATCTGTGTGAAGGATACATTCAGATTGTTGTTCAGTTGGGGAATGTTTACTTTCTGAATTACAGTGCTGTTAAAAACCCCGTAACTATACGTCCCATGTGCAATCGCTGTTATAAGCCCAAAGGCTGAGGCAAGTATCAAGAGACAAACCACAATAACCTTTGCACGGACGATATTTAAAACGTGCCAGAACGGATGACATATACAAAAATATCTGTCAAATGCTATTGCGACCATAATAAAAGCTGCAAAAGGGATATTGCACGTTATGAAGAACATATAAATTCTGCACGCGACGTCATATTTCAATTTGTATTCAAGAAACACAACCGCCTCCGTAAACGGCATAATGAACAAACACGTAAACAAATCGGTTCCGGCAAGACTCATGATGAATATGCCGGCGGTAGATTTTTCCTTCTTGTGCGAGTAAATATAAAGCACAAGCGAATTACCTATTGTTCCAAGTACGGCAAACAGCGACAACATAAACATGACAGTTACTATTGAAGGGTCTTCCATTCTGTGTAACGTTTAGAAAATAAACAAATATGAACTTCAAGCTGATTCTGTATTTTTCAAACGAATCAAATAGCCCAAAACTGTGTCATATTGCGTTGTCGAACACCCTGAAAATAGAAGAAAACGATACGTTTATACATATTTCAGATTACAAGCTGTATAACATTGGACCAGTCGAAACGTCAAATCAATACTTTAGTGTACCAGTTCTGTGTTAGCACATCTATTTGTGAACGAGGCATGCAAAGATTAACTACTTAAGCCTTGGGCAATCAATAAACTAGTGTGGTCATATATCCAAACATTTCCAGCTACTGATCAATGAATCGAATGTTTATTATCAATGTTGCAGCATAACGTATGACTATAATGTGTCACTTTCGTATACATGTTCGTGACTTTATTATTTTATTTTTTTCTCAAAATATGTACATGTATGTATAAAGTTGAGCCATATATAACACATATATGTGTTTGTGTTTTTATTGCCCCCTTCGTAATGTAGTCAGTCTGCACGCTGATTGTACTGAACGTCGCAGTTTTATATTAAGCGACGCTCTCATTTCAAACTGTTGTCCGCAAATTCAATGTATTGATACAAAATAATTATTTTAATTAAGGTTGTTTGGCGCTTTGTATTCAAGAAACACAACCGCCTCCGTAAACGGCATAATGAACAAACACGTAAACAAATCTGTTCCGGCAAGACTCATGATGAATATGCCGGCGGTAGATTTTTCCTTCTAGTGCGAGTGCATTGATGTGCGAAAAACAATATATAACCAATCGATAAACATTTTACAGAACTAAAGGAGCATTATTGGCGTCAACCTTGTTTGTCAATAAAACATGTTACATTAGATGTAACCGCAACGCAGAGTCGATAGCGTCATTATTGTCTGAAAAACATAAACTTCATTTACGGAAATGAATGAACTTCGGAATGTTTTGCCGACAATTTACTAATTAAATGATTGCGCACTAACGTATACGTTATAATTGATATTCCCATCACCAACACATGCGACCCATTATTCGTTTATTCGTTTAATCATGTTCGAGCATTTAAAATACATTCCGTGAAAATAATTCTTGGACGAAGATTATTTTATCGAGTTTACCGGGGAGTTTAAGACATAAACTACTAAATGTGATTGTATGTATATAATCTTATAATCATGGATCATTATTTCATCCAACTGATCAGTTCATTGTGACAATAATGCATTGCATAAATATAATACCAACATAAAATATAGTTTCATATCGTTATTGTTAAAAGAAATACGACAAAAACAGCAATTACTCTATGTTTTCGGACACTTACAAAAAAATATGTTTTTCCGAAACTTAAGATACGAAAACTATTCAAAAAGCACGATTGTCTGAAAATAAAGAGACATACATGTTCTGTGCGTTTGTCAATTTTTATATTGAAATAAAACCAATTAATAAATAAATGCTAGTTATTTTATTGTGATTTACTCTTTTCTTTCTCCTCTTTTAAATAAGAACAACTTCACATCTTTTCAATATCATACCTAAAATGGTACATACAAATGATATTAAAAACAACCAAATTATAATATGGATACGATATCATTTGTTGGGTGAAACCGCTGTAGAGTACCGGAATATATGGTAACCTATTCAATAACGTGATAATCCATGCCCCTTATGGCATTTGTCTGCCAGGCTAATGACCTTAAACCGGTTGTAAAACACCAAGATCGAAAGGTCCCCAGATAATAAAAAAACTGTGCAGAAATCTAGTAAATTGTCATGTGTAATACTTACTTTACAAAATGCCCTAACCAATTCCAATGGACATTAGTAAAATCACACAATTAACTAAAACCCTTTAAACCGTGGTTTTACACATATCCATAAAAAGCACAAAATTAAACGCGAAAGTTATGCGCACATATTCAATATACTAACTGCTTTATGCATATCCAAGCAACAACAATTATTGGCCATGTTTTCTTCTACCGGTTATGTGAGAACTTAGTGGCTTGTACAGCCAACGGAGCGCGTGTGGTATTGAGATTATTGGGCACGGCGTTTTATTCAACTTCCAGCCACGTGATAGGATAGTGGCTTAAATGCAAAGCGAACTATTTCATTGTCATTATTCGACGACGGTTAAGGATTTTAAAACAAGAAACTAGGACAGGCCCACACTATTCCTATTTGTTGTTTGTTTGGGTTGTTTTGCTGATTATGATCTGACTGTATTAATGTTGTTTTTACGCTCGCTTTACTTTTGTGTTACGTCTTGATTGTAAAGCCTTTATAAATGCACAGTTTTAAATGATTTAAATCATTCTTAATACATCAAAGAATACTGTTTGTGTATGTGAAAACATATTTAAATGATTTAAATCATTCTTAATACATCAAAGAATACTGTTTGTGTATGTGAAAAATATTATATTATATATATATATATATATATATATATATATATATATATATATATATATATATATATATATATATATATATATATATATATATATATATATATATATATATCTAAAATCTTATATGCTATAGAATAATTATATATAATGTGATATTTGCTATATAATATTATATTGCTACTCTGTTATACTCTATTTAATGCGATTATATTGTTATGTTCGAATATATTATATTCGATTATTTGTGCGATATTTGTTTCTATTCGATACTATTCCAATCTATTCAATTATATTCACTTTTTATCGATCATATACGATACCTTGCGATACTGTATGCTTCTATTTGAATTTTATGTCTATTAGATTATTTTATAATTTTTTGGATTCTATTTTAATCTATTCGATTTGAATAATTGATATTATATAATATAATATCATGATGTACTACTTTATATAAATCGAATATTTTTTATTCGATTATATTTTATCAGTATTTGAGTATATTATATAATATACAACCCTTTCTTCCATACACATAACATTTATCTGAATAAATGAGCTAGACTTATCTCCTTATTTCGTTTCGGCCGGGTTTTTTCCCACGGAGAAGACGAATATCAATTGTATAATTGTACTTGTATCTTTAAATGATGTTGCCCTTATTGACCTGAGTACACATACTCAAAACGGTCAATGTAATGGGCATTCCTTTAAACAATACATTTCACAGCGCAAATTCGTCAGATTAAATGTAGTTACTGGTAGCAGACTAGCAGATGTTAAAAGGGGGTTTAATGCATGTGCGTAAAGTGTCGTTCCAGATTAGTCGGTGAAGTCCGCACAGGCTAAGCAGGGACAACACTTTCCGCCTAAACTGGATTTTGCTAAGAAGAGACTTTCTTTAAATCCCAAACGTTCACATTTCCCGAATTATGATTGAGATTCGTTCGGAAGTTTATGAAAACATTGCGTGTAAGAAATACCGTAGTATCAACACAACTGGGGAAGGAATGGTGCATTTTATATTCATCCATTAAAGCTGCTACTATTATGTACGTATAGGCAAGTTTATATTCTTAGTAAAAATAAAAATGACTCGTGTGCATTTTACTCATTTACATATGTAAAAGTATGTTGTTTTTGTTGTTGTTTAAACATAAATCATTCGATCGATTTTTAAATCGAATTTGCAGTCAAATTGAATCAGTATGATATATTTTGAGAGAAATAGAGGTTGTTTTTAGCAATTTTCTTTGTAATTTACTTAATTGGTTAACTTAGTACCTTTTTTGATAAAAAATATGCTGAAATAGGCTTCTTGTTCAAGTGCGAATAAAAAATGAACACCACCGGTGACCCATGATTTTTATTTTACTTTTCTATCCACAATAGATGGTTCTAGCTAAATACCAAAAATTATCAAATTCTAGATATAACACAACTTTCATTGCAACATACGTCTTTAAATATGCTATAACTATAGCAATATTTTTATTAAGTTTTTCAATTAAAGTCCTTACTACTTCGAACAATGTTGTACTTTGGTTAAATCCCATGTTTGTAAAATAACGTATACTATTAGGAGAAATACGTTTCGTTAAAAGAACAAAACTTTACTTGTTTTTCAAGATAAAAAGTACCGAGTTTACTAAATCGTATTTTGAAGATGAACAAACGAGTATATTGCGATTCTTTATAAGTAAGAATGGTAGGTATGTTTCACAACGGATATAAAGATTGTTTAAGAGAGTAATTAATAAGAATAGTTTCAACGAACTATGTTTTCAATTATAAACACATAATGGTACATTTATTGAATGCCGTATCATTCGTTTGATGTGCAATTACGAAGCGCTTGGTTCCTTGTATAATTCACAATATATGTTTTGCTAAAAGGCTCACGCTACTGTTTATTTCGTGTTCTAAAATGAACTAAAATATTAGTATCAATAGGTCATTCAACGACATAAATTCTTATAATAATGATCTCCTTTGGGTGATATATAGTCTCTCTTACAATGATGGTAACTTATGTGAAAAATACAAATAATAGTTCACTTGGGTAGATAGTGAATCGCAAGAACAAACAAGAATGAATTTTTAGAAGATAATACCGTAAATTGAATCGTAATACAAAATCGATGGTTTCCGGTTCAAACCAAGCTTGATCCTTTATGTAATTATTATTTACTAAAGATTTGTATTTTGTGGAATAGCACAGTTATTGTAAGTAAAACACACCCGTTTCTAAATTAATGTTTTCTTAAAAAAATAAAATAACACACACACACGGGCCATACATGTACATAATTTCTGGGCAGATGAAACGCCGTTATCATGGATTTTTTAATATATTTTTTTCATAAAATGTTAGGTTGATGCGAATGTTTTCAGAGCGATGTTAAGGCTAGTATCACGTACGAGTCCTTCCACAAGGTTGTTATGTTTGCATTAAAATGTGCCGTCAGATATGGTCATGCACAAAGCCGACTTGTGAGAGCAGAATCCACATGTATATGCTAAATAGCGTAGGCATGCAAAATATAACGGTGGAAAAATCAAATGTATGCATATATACGCGATAATTGTTAATGATCAGTGCACTGCACGGATAGACTGATAGCGTAAATGTATTATAATCAACACTTGAAGATAACTTAACCTGCAATATTAATAGATGAGTCATTAAACTCAGTTAGGTTGTGTATATGTTTTTATTTAAGGGTTGACAAACTGCTTAAATGCGTGTCTGTCCCATATACATCGCTTTCTCGTGAATGGTACCATTTGTTCAGGAAAGATTAAACAACAAACATATTTCATAATACCCATAGATACGTTCACATATCAAATAAAATGTCATTGACAAGTTAATTAGCACGATGAAAATATCAAAAACATAGGTAATAAAATATACTGCAAACATGCTGATACTGTTATAAGTTCAAAGGGATTACAATCACACAAACGGTAATGGCATTTGGTAATATATGTTATTTGGCATGATTGGGCATGCTAGGATAAACCATAGAAACAAATCGATCGTCTAAAATACAAAACATGTCTTTCAAATGCACACAATTTGTATTATTGTGTACAGAAATTGCGAGATGAATTATGCATGATTAAGACTATTGTGATAACTTTAGAATCTCTGCCAAAATATGCAAACGGAAATCAAACAAGTGCATTATGTGCATTAATTTCTTTTAAAGATCACTCGTGTATATGTATATGTTTCTTTGTAGTATCACCATGAATTAGGCATTATACTAAATACTTAAAATGTTATTTAAAATATATTTACCGATCAATGAAGTTGTTTTAATGTATTTCATGTAACGACGCGTTGTTAAATTCTTAAATGCTACAAAATACTTGACAATGACCATATATGAAATACGAATCCCTTGCCAAAGTAAAGCATCATATACATGCCCGGAATTAGTTGCGTTGATTGACCTGCCGTGAAGTTGTGCAGGACTATTCAAAAGTGATGTACTATCATTAGAGTGTTCCATTCCATTGCAAACAATCGTGAATACCCGGGTTAAATATCGGCGATTGTTCTATCATACATGATTTCATAAATATCTTAACGTGATGTGCTGTCATGAACATGTTCCGGATATATGGGCAGTATCGTGTATGTCAGAATCAGTTTGCGAAAACTAAACAAAAACAATATATCGCATCTAAGTTTATAAAAACAAAGTTTATAAAAAATAGCAACGCTGTAACAAATTATGGACACACAACATGCTTTGAACTGTGTTGTTTTAGTAACGGGCATTTGAAATGAGTGTGCAATATTGGAAAATAATCATTGAGATATTACGTGCAATCCATGGTTGCTCTAAAAAGTTAAACCGCCAATCAACAGTAAAACAATATGTATTGGACAACGTGAACAATTATAACACGAATGATTTAAGAAGCTGTTATTGAATGTTTATTATAATTATGCTGTTTAAATACTTTAGGTTAAACTACAATAATGATTATAAAACAATTGGTGATGATTATCCAGTTCATGGTTACTATGATAAGACAACGATTTAAATAAACATAAATTGAAAAAAATAATAATTGAAATGATGATAATGATTGCAGTGATAATAATCACGATGTTGTTAATAATAATGATAGTGATGATGATGATGATATTAGTGTCAAATTGTGTTTTGTAATGTAGCCCTGAAGTATTTAGATAATTGATCACTTCAAACAGATAGAACGGTTTTGCAGAAGATGTTTACAAGAACGAAATTTGTGCTAAATTTCTGGAGTTATATTATTCCTTCACTCAATACATGTACAGCCTAATATCATTTGTTCACTATTAAACAGCAGTTTATGTTAAGCCTTATTATAGCTTGTGTTCCTTGTTTGCATGAAATTTATTTCGACCTGGAAAAAAGTTGTTTCAGGGCCCACTGTTTAGAGCGACGCAGAAAAATTTAATCACACATGCGGATATTAGCTTGTCTGGTTGCCGAACATACACAGTCAGTATTATAACATTAACATAACATTACATAAGTACATATAATTATGCCCGTATTGTATTAAAGCCATACCCATCATATATATTTAAATGACCGTGTCGCTGTAATACAAAGCAAAACTTCATTAACGTATAAGGCAAGGCGGATTCGACTTGAGTCCTAAACAAGTTAAACGAGTTTTGTACGTGATACTCATTTCCCAAAGCCTATGCAACCAATATTGGATGTATATACAAAAATACACTTACATATCGGCATTCAGATGCATTCCAGTCATTTAAGCCCGTGTCCTTATGTCGATCGATTAGTGGGCCTGTTCCAAACCTGTTCCGGACAGTAAATCCCCAATGCGTGTTCAAAATAAATACATGTCGTGGCGGAAATGTTTACTTATCTGCGACAGTGCGTCTCGCATTTCAATTCAACGAATCACTAGTTGAATTCATAACAGTGTAACAAAATAAAACAGATCTGAACTATGAATAAATTTAACGAAAACAGGATCAACAGTATATCTTCTTTGAACAAAGAGCAATTACTACTAAACCCTTAGAAAACATTGATACAGGATCGTCATTTCCTTAAAATGAAGGCAATTTATAACTGAAAAATGCAATTAGTTATCTTAAAACAATATTATGCCTAACCGTTGAAACAGAACAATTAACACAATAGATTAAAAAAAAACTAAACACAATTTTTTAACAATTTTAATATTATAACACGATGAATGATCTTAAGTATTATTGACAGAGAAGACACAATACAAATCAGTAGACACATTAAATTAGTTAAACAAAACATCTGAATAATGATGCTTATTAAGTGTCTACAATCCGGAAAATCCCACTTAAAAGCATGCATGTACATGAACTTACACAGGGCAGTAACATACAAATGCGACTGCGTTGCTTGCGGATATATTGATATACATGTAATTCGATATTTATATATAGGCTTAGGTTGATATATGTGCCATAAACGAAGTTAATCATATGTTGGAATCGTGCAAAATAAACACACACTATGGAAACATTATCTAAGTATGCGTGTTTTCCTATCTCATCAAGTCATGTCTGTCGTATTGATTGTGTCTTTACTTGTACATGGTATATTAGTAGCCAAACAGGTAACTAGCATTCTAAAGCTCAAATACCTGCTCCTGAAATAGACTGTCGGTCATGAAGTTTACTATCATAAACCAACGTAGTTTGACCAGTCGGTGAGCTGCATGCAAGAGTGAAGGATTAATGACCGTTTACAAAGTGATATTTGTTTGTTAATACATATCATGGGCAGGGTTGTTTGACGTAAATTGAGAACAATACATAGTGTATTAGCCTTTCGGCGTGTTGACTCCGAACGAAGCAATAACTATTTAAATATCATCATAGAGCATTGCAGTATGGAACAACATAACACACACAAAAACAAATGTATGTTTATATAAAAAAAAAACATATGTATTTGTTTAATGTTTAGAGCAGTTGTTTATTGTATTATGTTTCAATGTTGTGTGAATGATAAGTAGTTGATTCTTTACACCATGTAACACATTACAGACACGAGTTGGCATAAATACACATATGTCACATTAAACATGCCGTGCTGTGCGAAAATGGGGTTTAATTCAAATGCGTAAATTGTCGTCCTAGATTAGCCTGTGTAGTCCGCAAGGCTAATTAGGGCTGAAACATTTCGCTTTTATGTTATTTTTGTTTTAAAAAGTATTTTCTTAGCAAAAATCTAGATTTTGTTTTCGGAAATTGTCGTCTCTGACTAGCATGTTGGGACTGCACAGGCTAATTTGGATCGACACTTTAAGCACATGTATTAATCGAATTTTTCACTGAGCACGACTCAAATAAGTTAACAGCATTGCGCAGAACGACATAGAATCCATCAACACATGAATGCGACTCGAGTCGTTGTAATGCGACTATGATCGGTATATGTTCAATTGTTTCAATTGTAATAGTGTTTACAATAATCATACTGATACTGTGATAATATATGCTGAAGTAGCTGCGGACTACTCATTTTACAAATATTCGGATATTATTTAAAACTGGGTTTGATTCCATAAGATAAGGAATAACACAAGCAATATACGTTCATTATGGGATAACTCATTTGGGCATTACACAAACAACTCTAATCCACTGAAGGGCAATTTTTGGTCATATTTGTATGATAATATTGCTGTGTGTGTGTACTGCTATAGGAGGTGCTGTGATTTTGTAAAACAAAAACATATATACAAAACAGTGTTACATAGGGTCTTTAGATATGGACGATACGAACGATTTGAGTCGTTAAAATGTTGTTTTTTTATTAGAAAACAAGCAACTGTTCGAAAAACGAATGTTTACCCATTAAAGGATACACTTTAAAAGCTAAAGAGTAAAACGAAAATCTCATTTTATTGTTCACATGCTCGCATGCGAGTTATATGAAACAATATATCGTATCATGGGCATAGTTCATGTCACAACGTAAATGAAGTATGGACATAATGGCAAATATTAAGTGCATATCCAATGCAAACACAATGCGCGGTATAACATTACGAAACGTGATAGGAAATTGGGCATACATATTAACCATGTAAACAATAAAAAAACAGGGTAACGTAAATGTATTGGATATTGAATACTTAAATAGTGCGCCAAGGCAATTATACGATTAAGAGTGTACATATAGGATAGAGGTTTCTTATAACGTCAAATATGGAACGACCATATTAAAAAAATAAATCTGTATATGGAATGAGATAGTTAACAAAAGACGCAAGTGTATTTTAATTTACGTCTTTGATGAGTATTTAATTAATTAATTTATTTGCTAATATACTCTGACAGTTCCTTGTTTAGTGTCAATCTTTGTTAAAGCGTGTTTGTATAAGTTTCATCCTAAGGGAATGCGTATGCAAGTGTACAACCTTTTGGCGTTTTTCATTAATTGTAAAAAAAACATTTATACGACAAAATGAAACGTATTTATTTCTACAAATGCTGGTGTATTCCATTTATCCATTATGGTATTTTAAACTAATAAACATGTTATCACAATGTTGATATTTATTTTTATGATCACTATCGAAGGAAAACATATGCGTTCAATATGTTAAAGCTTATATAAGGCTTAGTTACGCATATTTGCGTTTTAACTAAGATACAGTAGATAACACAGTAATACAATCATATCCCAAACGGAAATACTTTCATATGCATTAAATATTACAAATGGTGCTTACATGTATGTACCTTCACACGTGTCATAACGTGACTAATCCACACTCAAATGCCGTCATATGTAAGACCTAATTAAACCTGTGTGCATAAATAAATTGCCTATCTAAACAATTGGTAGTATGTCTTATAATTAATCTGTATAAAGGACATTTGACATTAACATACGATCATATGAAGCGTAATGATGTATGTTATAGTTCACTAATTGTATAAACTATGTACTATGTTATCATTATAGTTATTAAGGTCGAGTGCCTGAAAATTGTATCGATCAATTAGCTAGCACACGTCGTAGAATGTGAAATACCGTAAGATAAGTAATTTCAATGTTGAGAAGCCATTTTACAATAAAAGATCTGAACAAATATTTGACAATGTTAAATATTCCTGTCGTGTGTAAAATAAAATTAGTTTATGTCGCTCCTAATATATATTGTAGTCTTCAAAAAAACCGAAAACGGTATATGGACTGCGGATTTGTTTTATTCACAATTTAGTAACACGGCTCATAACTGTTCTAAAAAGCCTGCTAGTTGCATGATTCTTCTTTTCATTGCATTTGCATTTCGTATCAAAATATATAGCTTACATCGTGTGAACATTTATTTACCAAAAACGAAAGTTGTAATTTACCCGAAGGTCTGAACCTTTGCTAAATGTATACTAAGGAATTGCTAGCAAATTAGCAAATATATGAACACGAATAATGAGCCCTTCAACATATAAACAAAGCAGCAGCAAACCAGTGTTATCTAACGGAAAGTGTCAGGTTATTTAAGACCAGCTAAGCGTGATATGGTGCCAAGAAAATGATTCGTATAACTGGAAACAATGATAGGCACCAGGTTAACAAACGCTATTTACAGGTGGATCACCATCGCCAATTATGTTTTACCCTGTTTAAGAATTGCAAAACATGATTGAAGGTTTATCTTTAACAATGCTCAAATCTCTTATCTCTTATCTCTTATTTGATCAGGTTTCATCAATAATGATGCTATTTCAAACTAAATGAGATTAAACTTAACTCATTGTAATCGTCTGGTGTCCGCAAATTAATGTATTATACTGACTAATCTTGCAACATCGGTTACAAGAAGGCACTTATATTTCATTATGTTCATGACAAAGATTAATCAATACAAATGTGATACTAGAAACGCGTGCAGCAGCACAACAATTTTGTTCTGAGTTATAATCAACTACTGAATGAGCCACACGGAAAACGCACAAACAAAGAATTAAATCGTGATATATGTGTTGCAATTTAAAAATGAATCCGGTAACCAGACACATTGTTCTATGGCCAGGTTTGCATTATATCACATGGATACATAATACCGCCTTAAAACTCGCTCTCTTCTGTTCGCAACAACAAGCTCCACAACCGATTTCAACTGTATACAAAGACATGTAAATATAATGCGTATAGGAAGGATATTATGTCTTTGATATACAATATTACATATAATAAATTACGAGCTTTACGACCATGAGGCGTTTATTTTAATAAAGAAGCACACGTGCGCATTATACAACATATGAATTTATTAAATGAATGCATATGAATTCAAATATAACAATAACAAACACAAACGAATACAATACGGGTTTTCATGTTGATGACCTCATGTTGGTATAAGTAATGTTAAATGGTGTGCGTTTTTTCCTGAAGTGGATATGCAATGTATCATGGCCCTTGAATAAATTAAAAAAGCTGTAAACAAGAACGCGTCACTCACAATGCACTGTACTATTCATTAATCAATGCATCCACAGCCTCATATACACTTCCTATAATCGTGTGGTAGAATTATTTACATGCATTTGTAAGCATTCAGGTCCAACGTTGAGTTCAAGTCTTTCCAGAAACTGTATGTACCTCTGTATTCAGAATTGAACTGACACACGCATCAGTAAAACTGTTATCTGCCAATGGCATATGATATAAGTGACAAGCCTTTATGTCAGACCATGCTCATGTTTTAAAATTATATGTATATGTTTATATTAGTTAAATTACTTAAGTAAACAAATGCAACGTAAGTTGACAACGAAATACTGCATTACAAGGGATGGACTGAATTAACCGGAAGATGCTTATTGTTTAAAAGATGCATTTACCGATTTTAGTTTTGCGCCGATATTAAAGCATATACTTGCTGAAATGTTGTATTTGTTTTGTCTGGCCCAACAAACAGGAGTATAGAGCATATGCCAATATAGACGACAGACGTATTTACATTAAAACGCGTGGTTCTGTAAAAAAAGCGTGTCAATTATTAACGTGTTTAGTGCATATGAAATGCTTTGTACATGTTTAGTTCGATTTTAACTAATAAAGTTATGCTTAGTGAGCATCAACAATATGGAAACTTAGTTGCATGTTTACATCAAACCATGCCACACGTATAAGTATCATCAATATGATATGTCACCAACTTTGAAATTTCACTACATAATTATGCAAGGCATTTTCAGATATCACCAATTGTGTATATACAAACAGAACAACATGAATAATATCGCAATAGAGAACCAGACGCCGATAGTTTCCGAAGCTAAATACAGCATGGGGTACGATTCATCATCATCATAATTATATTTCCGATTTCCGTAAGTTCCCTTTCGAACAGCATTTTGACTCTTCTAATAGCGTATTATTTCCAGTTTCAGAGCAGTTCATATGATTAAAAACATAACGGCTTCATTAGTCCTTACCTAATCACACCGTTTAGAGTAACGCCAATCTCAAACGCGCTTATATAGTTATTTAAAAACGTTCAGCATTATCGCTTGCGGTTGCCAATCATATAATATAAGACTTTAATCTTAGAGCAAAACTACATTTGATAAGAACGTACTATTAATGGACATGTCCGTATTGAATTTTATTGGATCACCATGGTACATTTATAAATGTCGACATATTACACACACAGAAAATGATCTGCGTTGATGCGAAATTAAAGTATTTCGCATCCTCATTATTACCAACGTTGCCCACAACACAAACAATCGATGTATAGATGAGTAATAGCAATATTTTCAATCACGTTTCTTAAATTGAACAATATAGTGATCACTTTAAGAAATAATACAGTGTATTTTTTAAAGTGTATACATAACTATTGGCATTTGTATGTAAAAGAGTCGATTTGTACCTTTTCCGTCTGTAGATTTTTATGTCCCAATCCTGTTCCGGAAGGTAACTTACCTTTGTACTGAGTAGCTTAAGGAAACACCTTTGCGCAACTATTCACCTACTTGAGATAGTTTGTGGCGCTCAAGATTTCCCATTAAGTGACTAAATAGTTTGATTTAAACAATATAACTCTGTGAAATGAAAGTAAGAACGCTATCAACAAAATACCGTCTTTGCTTAAACATGGGAGAGTACTAACACTTACACGTAAAAGTAACATATGCCAATATATTGTTAAACGGTTTTCCTTACATGGACCTTTTCACGTTTTTGTTAATTGGTTTAAACATATTTATTTCGGAATGTATATACATGTTTAATATACACAGTAATATGTGGATTGACCTGGAAGCTAAACTAAGCTTATTGTAAGTCGTTCGACGAGCATGTAGAAAAACGATGCATTAGGCAAGAAGAATTTCAATTGATACAGATGTTAATGTCGAGTGGTTAAGGTGGAATATACTTGCAGAAAGAGATAGGGAAAGAAGGGAATAGATAGAGAGATGGGAACTGACTAAGTGTAAGAAGAACGAGGTTGGAGCAGGAGTAAGAAGGGAGTTGGGGAGCACATGAAGATTATGAGAGAACTTGGTACCAAAGGCGTCGGCGTCTTATCGAAGCGTTTAGATTTGTCAATAAAGGTATGTACTGCTGCAAAAATATTGCAGTTGGCCTCCAAAGAAAGAAGAGGATTTCCAAAAAGCAATACCTTGGTTGAGGGTATGCAGAAGTGTGATACTGAATTCAAGAGCCGCACTCGAATGGTCGAGTACAATGGACAGTGCACACAATAATGGCTAGCTGTTTCATTCTTCGCCACAGGAGCAAAGAGGTGATTGTATTATGTTTTTACTACGTAGATCTTGTGACAGCACACTGCAGTTTGTGCGTAGTCGCGTTTGCATTATCTGGGATTTACGTTTGCCATAGTAATAGTATTTTGGAATTTTGACCACTGATGATGGAATACCTTTTCGAAATGAGATGATGGAAGTTGCGTTCGAGATTTCAGTTGGAAGGCTATTGTAAGCACGAGTAGTGGATAAGATAAAAGAGTTGTAGTAGAGCTCAGTTCTAGCTCTTGGGGTGTAAAGTGTGTGAGAATTCCTTAAATTATAGCGGTCGTTGGTATTCATGGGTGTACACAAGTCAGAAAGATAAGATGGGTTAGGTTATTATTCATTTTGTAAAAAGTATTGAGTTTATGTTTTGCTCTACGATAACTTAGAGTTTCCCATCCGACTTCTTGTATAAGCTTTTGAATTGAGACTAATTGCGTTGCACCGGTGACTATTCGCGCATCCTAAATTTGGACGCTTTCAAACGTTTCTTGGTCTTGTAATGAGCAGTTCATTATTCGAGTAAAGGACGTATAAATGATAAGTTTATTTTTTCCAATGAGGAACGGTCTTAATTAAATTTTAACTTTTTAATAATGTTTATTCTAGTGTAGGCCTTATTAACAATGTACTCAATATGGGTGCCCCAGTTAAGGTCTTTAGTTAAATTAAGCCCTAGGTGTTTATTTTTTGTGACTTCGCTAATTGGGACGTTATTCATATATACAGGGGGATGTTGAATTATGCTTTTCTTGCGACTTATAATCGTTGACTATGTTTTCTTAGGATTGAAACAGACAAGCCATGTTTTAGCCCATTTGTTGATTCTTTCGAGATCCGAGTTAAGTGTAGCTGTAGCGTGAGCTGGATTGTCGACTACAACATAAAGGCTTTTGTCGTCGGCAAATAACCTGATGTTGTCTTTAATATCTATAACAATATCATTAATAAAGATTAAACAAAGCAGAGGCCCTAAAATAGAGCCCTGTGGTACTCTAGCGTTGATATGAGACAATTGGATTCTGCGGTTTGTAAGGTAAGATTTGTACAAAGATAAAAGACTGCCTCTTATGCCTATATTGTTAAGCTTGAACAATAATCCCTTATGCCATACACGGTCGAATGCTTTGCTAATATCGCAGAATATAGCTCTGACCTCTTTTCCAGAGTCGATAGTCTCGCTAAAGAAGTTATAAAGAAACGTTAGCTGAATTATTGTTGAGTCACCAGGAACGAATCCAGATTGTAACGGGGAAAGAGTATGAAGGGTGTTTAGAAAGTTAAATGTATGTTTGAATACAATTCTTTCAAATACTTTTCCAAGTGTGCTTAGTAGAGAAATAGGACGATAGTTGGCTGGGTTAGATGAGTCTCCTGATTTGATATTGGGGTGACACAAGCTTCTTTCTATGGTTCTGGGAATACAGAGTTGCGTAAAGAAGTATTAAAAACATCACTAAGGGGAACAGAGTGTTCAGTTCAAAGTTCTCTTAGGATGCGATTGTTGACTGAATTTGGGCCAGCAGCTTTGTTTAAGGGTAGGCCTCATAATACTGATTCGATTTCGGTTGGAGTAACCACAAGAGAACTCAGAGATTCGTTGTTCTGATAAGTGTAGTAGCTTAGGTTAGCTGCTTCTGACTCGTCAAGGAGCGTTTCTTCAGTAAAGAAGTAGCCTTTTGTGTGTCGTCTTCAATTATTGAATCTTTATCGATAAGTGAGGGTATAGATGAATTCGCATTAGGTCGAATAAAGATTTTAAAAATGACCATGACCATGATCTAGAATTTGGCGCAGATTGAATCTTTTCAGGCAAATTTTCTTGGTGATTTAGTTTAGCGCGTCTAATTTCGGCAACGATTTTGTTTCGCATAGTTCTGACTTTACCCTAGTCGCGTTCAAAGGGTTGTTTGTTTGGCTTTGCGAAACAACCGTCGTCGACACCGAATCAGAGTTTTTATGTGTAGGTTATCCAGGGTGGTTCAAATGGGCGAATTGTTATTAGCCTGTTTGGAATATGGTTTTTCGCCATAGATATTATGTACTTATTTTTTTTGAATATGTATTAAGGTCGTAATGCTTCTTTGCGTCCCAGTCTGTATTAGCCATTACTTCGCGGAGCGTTTCGTAGTTGCCCTGATCGAAAAGCCATATATGACGCTTAAATGTGCGT
This sequence comes from Dreissena polymorpha, assembly GCF_020536995.1. NCBI lineage: Eukaryota > Metazoa > Mollusca > Bivalvia > Myida > Dreissenidae > Dreissena > Dreissena polymorpha. The sequence goes on from NC_068365.1 coordinate 84,869,642, forward strand.
TTATGTGCCTTTTTAAAGTTAAGAAGACCATAGATAGGACAGTGATATCTAATATTTGTATCAAGATAGGGGTCTTCAACCCCCGATGAGTGAATAAGATAAGGATCAGAGGTGAGTATAATATCAATTGTTGAAGAGGAACTCTCGGTGTAATTGGTAGGGTTATTAATGGTTTGGTAGAGGCCGCATTGGTTGCATAGCTGTTTGAGTTTGTTGTTAGGGTCATTGTGTCATCATCAAGATGTATAGAGTTTTCTATAGCTGAGTGTATATGTGCCGATGTATCTGGTGGTCTGTAAAATACACCGAATAGGGTACGTTTGGAAAAGGTACTAAGGTCGATCCAGATTGATTCAGTACCATTTATTTCGAGGTCAGTGCGTCTTTTGTAAGATAAATTACTTTTAACGTAGACTAGGACACCACCGTGGCTGTCTCCCGCCCGATCTTTTCTTTCAGGGGAGGTGGAAAATCAGATCTTGTGTTTGGAACGTTTCGTTAATCCATATTTTTGAGGACGACAACATATCAAAATCCTTAAATTCGGTATATTAAATGTCTAATTTGTTTTAGGATACTTTGGACGTTGTAGTACATAAAGGATAAATGGTTACTTACATCAACTGATTGAACAGAAGGGGTAATTGATGTTGAAGCAGACTCTGGGTTCTTTGTGGAAAAAAGGACCGGGATTAGGGCCGATGTCACCACATAATAATAATATAAGTAGGAACATGAAGGCGATAGCAGACCCGAATGAAGAAATCAGGAATTTTAGAAACATGCACGTCAGATTGATATTGTATCGGTGAGTTTCCGAGATTGTGGTCTTTGAATGGGTATACGATGTTAATGGTCTTGCGACCGTGATAGTTTGCAGATGATGTAGGATAGAATACATCTCTACAGAAAAGAGGACCATGGTGAAAAAGAAAGAAATTACAAGACGCCATTTATATTTGAGTCGTATGTTTCTCGTGCAAAAACAACACTTACTAGACATCATATTATTCTTTCGTTGAAGAATTCACTGACGTTAGGCACGAGAAACAACACCGAAACCATCGGCAGTTTTGATAAGTATTCGAAATTGTACCAGACGCAATGAGGTGCTCCAAGAAGCATAGTGTAGGGGGACAGGAACAGAAAACAGGAAAACAGAAGAAAGAAGCGAAGAGGCATGTCTCGATTAAAGTAAAAGTGTGCGGGTATTAGGAATTGGGATGTGTCTAAATTTTGGCATCAAGCGTTCTACTACAAATAAGATACCAAAAGGCCAATTTAGTCGAGTTGGGTTGAGTAGGCATATGAATTATTAGGACCAGTTTTATAAAAGAAGTGCCGTTTACCTTGTGTAATATTTTGGTCCTTTTGATATTGGACCCGTGTCATGGCAGCTCTCTGACATGTAGTTAAAAATAATGTTCCAGATTCGCAAATGTTCGTCGCATTTATGATTGTGTGAGAAAACAGTAATACTGAACATTAACAATGCTCTTAAATATCCATTATATGCATATTTGACGATTTACAAACCTCAAAAGTATTAAGCGTTGCAACGCGAAACCATTGACTAATTTGGAAAGTTATGTTGTTGTCGGTATACCTTGTGACATTACGAGGATTGGTGATATTTATTATAAAATACATCACATATTCTATGAGCAAAGATGGCCGAGTGGTCTTAGCGTTCGACGTTTACTCCAGGTGTCAGTGGTTCGAGCTAAGCTGAGGGTTATTTTGTTTCTTTCTTTAATTGTATTTCTTGTTTTGTACTGGGGCGTTTTAAATTCAATGTTTACATTTTTAATATAAAACATCTAATGACACACTTTATTATCTGCGAAAATCTGTAGAAAGGTCCCTTTTAAGTTCAAGTTATTTGTTACTGAAAAATGCACATTGTAGTGTTTATAAACTGGTATTCGTTACTAACCGTTACAAAGAGACGCATTAACAAACTATATGCAGTGAAAAAAATATTTTTTAACAAACTATTATAGCTCGATGACTGATATTAATTAAGCGGACATAACAAATAAAACATTTCATCAGTTCTACAAATATGTGAATAATTATGCTTATTATTTGCTTGAAACTATTAATAACCCAGGTATACATGAATGTAAAGGCGTTTACATTGAACACTAGTGAAAAGAAAATATTGCATCAATTAAGTATATATTTTGATATATATATACCGGGGCTTAGGCTTATACACGGGATATAAACGACATTGATCATAGGTTGAAGTCGTTAACAGTAGGTACTCTGTATGCGAACATGATATACAGTGCGCAGTCATGATTTCCTATTTCATCGAGTCATGCGATCCTCATTTAATCGTGTGCATACGTGTACAATATATTGTAAGTAATTAAAACAAGTTACAATCTTGTTGCTAAAACTCAAATACCTGGTCCGGAAATAGACTGGCTGTTGTATAGTTTTCTACGATTAACCACCTGAAAAGTCGGTGACGTGCAATGAACAGTCGAACAGAGGGTGGGATTTAACACCTGCTGATTTAAATGTAGTTTTATTTTGTTTATTAACTTCATATAGACGGTTGTACGACATTAACTCATAAACAAATATTTCATATAATATTTCCTTATAAAAATTAACCAATAAAAAGCAGTGTTTTTATAAAATCAAACGTTCGACTCTAGATGTGGTATGGTAACATCGATTTAACTAGATTCAAAATGCTCGTTATTATGTTAGGTGTCTGACAAAATGTTCCATGTGAATTTTGACGACGTTAACCGCACATTTATGAACGAACGCGCGGACATACTAGAAAACACAGACAAGTGCGCTCAAATGTAAAGGTACTGATTTCAGATTCATGTAAACACTTAATAACTTTTATAACGCATCACTTTTCAAACTTGAATATTTCTGTTATGAGTTAAGATTTTGAGTTTTAAATGTGATCATTTGACTTAAGTTTTAGCAAGCTCACAATCAAATGATTCATCCGTAACGATCGGACACTTAAGCGGGCGAGGTATGATTGGTTTCATCTGTTTGCATTACGTGGGACTGGTGAAATGCGATATCATCCTTTATTTATTTTATGTATTGCCCCTCATACACTTGCATTTGTAAATGCTCTCGTTTCTTTTGCTCTTGTTGAATCGCTAAGAGCAGTACGTCCTCGCTTGAGCGACGCTTATTCATGACATATGAATATTCATTAGAACTCCGTCGTGGTTTCGACGCTGCCCGAAGCCAATCGCGCGTTCGTAAATTGATTTCAAACTTATTGTATATTGTTTAACATGGACATAATGATAATGCAATAGTATCTTCTGAAGCACATGTTGACTACACATGTTAACTATATTCGTCCTTAATGTAATATATATTTGAGTAAATAAGATAAAGAACAAAACAATCAGGACTAACTCATTAAGGTACCATGTGGAGCTGGGGCCATACTTGTGTGTAAGCGTTCTTGTTTACTTTAGGCTGCACGAGTGTTTTTTTTTTGCCAGAAAACAAAAATTGTTACATACGGTAGGCTGTTGTGATGACAATATTTAAGAGTCTGCCATTTAATCTTGAGAGTTGTGTTTTATTTAGCTAAGCTCCTGTGTTTGTACAAGAAAAGAAAGGGCAGTTCGAAAAATACTTGTTTACAATTGATAGCAAACTCCTTATTAGCTAATCAGTCATGATAAAACCATGTTTTTCTCACAGACTTGCATTCGAGTTATATGACACAATATATGCTATCATCGGCATAATTCATGTCTAAACGATCATGATTTATAGACGAGCAGGACGGACATTAAGTCAATGCGATATGCGAACACATTGTGGTATTATACAATACGAATCGCAATAGAACCTTTGTCATAAATATTGACAATTATTTAAACACTGTTATAACAAGGGTTACGTAAATGACTTGACTTTTGAATGCAAGCAGATTGTACCATTGGGAACGACTGTTTACAAGCGTACGCGTGATTGTGGTATAAATGCATCTTATTTCGTCATACAGTCAACGACCATATTTGATTAAAATCCTTTTTTGATGGAATGTGAACAGGTTAACAGAAGAAGTGACTGTACATCATAATGTACGTCTTTGACAATATACTGGTGTATGCACCAGCAATTAATTGCTAATATACGCTGGCAGATCCTTTTTATGCAAATCTGTGTTCAAGCGTCCGAGTTAAATATGAATCATAATAGTATTGCCAGCTTATAAAAGTGTGCAACGATTCGGCGTTTTTCTTGAAATATAAAAAACATTCCTACGACGTAACGCTAGATATATCAAAGGCAATGATTATTACACTATAACATAAACGGAATACATCTTATTTTAATTGTTTGATCGAACGAATGCTTATTTATGTAATACGATTTCAAAACTGTTTGCATTTTATCTCCGATACATACGATGACAACGCAACACAATCAAATATTAAAATAGAGATGCATAGGTATACACTGAATATTAATATGGGACAAACAGGGAATTTATTTATTATGTGTCATAACGTCAAAAGTAAGTGGAGCGTATGCTTTAAAACATTATTTAAGTGCTATTCATAGATAAGATCTTACTAAACCTGTGCGTAGCAGTAAATTGCATGTCTTAACAGTATAGAATAACTTTCAATTTTAAACCATATCGGTATGCGGTATTGCTATTTTAGAACTTTGGGCATTGGACAGCAGATTACGTTTTGCATTAATCGTCACTAAAATGTAACGTTTGTTTTGTTAAGCTTTATATACTTTTATAATCAATGCAAGACATTAATTTGATGCATTTTGATTCGCTTATGCACGACATATTATTCATTTAAGAGTGAGGCATTTGTAAATGAATGGTGTCATTGCAAAACTCGCTTTGTACAATAATTTGAATTCATAATATGTTTTGTGTTGACCTTCATTAAACACCACCATACATGCTTTCATATCGTTCAATTTCAAACAACATGTTTAACAAAAGTTGCATGCAGTTTAAAAACAGTTAATATTATAATTTAAGTGTGTATTTTTTTGTACGAGTTTGTCGGCTATTTGTATTGGTAAGAAATTGCTTCAACGTGCGTTCATATGCACACTAAAATCTGACTCTCAAGTTCTACGTTTTACCAAACAAGGATGTTAATATCACAACAAGTACAAATGTAAAAGTTATAAAGCTAGCACTGTTCTGGATGTCAATGTGTGTTGGTTCATTCAAGCGTTTGATGAAATCCATAGTAAACATGTGATGTATTTCATACCTTTAGAGTTACTTGAGACGTGTCCAAAACAGGTCAACATAAATAGTTCGGGTAAATGTCATAATTATATTTGCTGATAACGAGAATTCCCGGTTTGGAGATTAAGATGTGCATGCCGAAGTGAGCAGTTATATCGCACTCACAATATTGATGAAGTCTATAGTATATGACAATATCATAGTAACTGGATATTTCGAAGAATGATATAATGTTGATAACCGTGTCAATACAACCTTATGTATGTGTCATATTAACAAGTATTGAGTCGTTTTCATCGCTTTTTGTAGATTGACAAACATCTATTATAACTTGATAACTTGTAAGAAGACTTGAACAGTGCACCCACTGTGTTATGTTTGTTTCAGATTGTAACAACATGGGAATAGTTGCCACGATCTTTGTTTCCAATTAGTTACGCGGAGTGGTAAATTAAATTGATGCAAGATCATATCGCTTGATGTGTATTACGATGAACCTGATACTTTGATGAATAGGCACTCATAATTGCATAGTTTCTGTGTCGTCAATAGGTAAACCACATTGTCCGTTTAAAGATCAAAGCGCGAACATGTTAAAGGGATCTTTTCACGCTTTGGTAAATTGACAAAATAGAAAAAAAGTTGTTTCAGATTCGCAAATTTTCGTTTAAGTTATGATATTTGTGAGGAAACAGTAATACTGACCATTTACCATGGTCTAATATAGCCATTATATGCATCTTTTGACGATTTTAAAACCCAAAAATTATAAAGCGTTGCAACGCGAAACGATTGAATAATTTGGAGAGTTCTGTTTTTTCGTTAAATTGTGTGAAACTACGAAGATTGCTTATATAAGGTATAAAATACGACAAGTATGTGTACTCGGCGGAATAGCTCAGTAGGCTAAAGCGTTTTTACTTCAGGACTCTGGCAGGACTCCAGGGGTCACTGGTTCGAAACCTGCTCCGGGCAATGTTCTTTTCCTTTTTTAAATTTTATTCTTGATTTTTTACAGGAGCTTTTACGATCCAATGTTTACATTTATCAATATAAAGCATTTAATGAAAAAGTAAAAAAATGCCAAAATCTGTGAAAAGGCCCCTTTAATTGCTATACAGAAATATCACACCAAACAGAACAAACATATTATCGGTTTCAATAATACATTCGTCTCTTGGCGTCAATACAAAGACTTGCTTGATTGCAAGTTGTATTTAGGTATTTGTAAATATAGTATGTGGGAAGACGATATATCAAAATAAAAAACTTATTCTATGTTACGAATTAAATGATGAAAAATTAACTATGATACCAACTAAATGAAATCCGATCAAATGGTTTATTTAAAAAAAACAGTCGAAGTAGATTTTATTTACTTGAAGAACACCATTCGAGTCAATTGTTTCTAAAATAATATTTCCAATAACATACGCTTAAACAAACACATTATATAATATTTTAAAAGGTTATACAATGTGTTTATTGCGGGTTTTAAATAATCTATTTATCCTAATAAAAACAAGACTGTGTTATATCGTAAATACTCACTGAATTGACTATGATGCGATTCCCAAAATAGTAAGTTTTAGGCTGTTATCAACATATCATTCTAATACAACGTAGTAATTTTGCATAACTGTACTCCAATTAATTATACCATGCTCAGGCTAAGTCTTCATGTCCTGCGTGGAACGTAACGTTGTCGCATGCAATTTCGAAGAAGCGATATCAAGTTAACTACAAACGTTGAAACATTGGTTTATATATACTTGTTAGCTGACACAATTGTTTGCCATCAGAACATGTGTACGAATGTACGGATACTATTGTTTATTATTATCAATAAAAATTTAACCTGCAGTATTTATGCTTAAGTCGTTACAACAATCAAACTGAGCAATATAGTTTAAAGATTGTACTTGACAGGGTTTGAAAACACGTTTCCAGTATGTGTGTCCAATATATGTTATTTTTAAAGAGAATGATACAACTTACTGGCATTTGATTCAGAGCGAGGCCATTCTATTTACTTTTTATGTTGTCCCCTGTTACAATAAATGAAAGTTGCAATGGCACAGTCTATGCTCAATCGTAAATGGAGTACACTTTGTTGTACAAATAATCTAATTATTATTTACTAACACGATATATTAAATACTTTCTTTCCCAAATAAACGAGTATTATATACCTTATAAGCTGGATTGTATTAGAAGTGTATGTATGATTGTAAATTATCGCCAATATTGTGTTAGTGTATACATTTAAAACGTTTAGACATTTATTGGTAAATATAAAAATAAATATTTTATACCTTATGATTAAATATGACATTTCTTCAGAGACACAACAGCAGTGGAAATAAACAAATTGTTATTTTCACCGGTGTAAATAACACATTTTCGGAACTACGTTTTCTACGTTTAGACTATCATATCAAGATTTTATGATCACGAGTGAATTAAAATCGGTATTCCACCGAATCCAACACATTTCCTTTGTATTATATGCCTTTTTTCACCGTTTTTTTTACATTGTTTAAGAGTTTAACTGGCGAATTTCGCTGGAATAGTGACGTCATTTCGTCGAAAAAATAACGTCATTTTGGGTATTGAAAAGTATTGAGGCCACTGAAGAAAGGGTAATTTTTTCAGTCAAAGGGAAACAGCTTTTATAATTTTCCTGACAACGGGGCCTAAAAGAAACAGAAAATGTGTTCATGTCAGTGTGAGATCGTTTCTTATTTCACGAGTGATCATAGATTATATATGTGACGTCATCAGCGAAAATCAGTCTTGTGTACGCTGACGTTTATGTCGGGAAATCGCGAGAAAAAAATCTTGTACTAAAATGCGCTTGATATTTCGTCTTTTTCATACAATTTATCGGCTCATAATTTATGACATGCTTTGAAAATTTCAACAATATAGCATGAATATATCCTTTAAACACTGGCATAATTGGTGGTTTGTAATCCGCTTTTTAATTCAAATTATTCCCTTTGAAAGACAATGTTTCGTTTGAGCAGTTCACAGGTAGCGCAACCTGTCTCGTAGTGTTCAGTTTCAATGGCTTTTAAACGCTGTGAATCAAAATGACATCTTGTACTAATGGATGTCTTCAATCGAAGAAGGTTCGGAAATGACATGTTCACATGCTTAAAATAGGTAAGTGAAAGATATATGTGTATTTTGGCTTTGTGATTAATTTGCGCGACTCGCAAGTTTGACCCGGAAGTAAACTGGACGATAGCAACTGAATTGTTTACATGAAATGGTGGAAGATTTAAATTTGACTTTAAAATATCATGCCTCAATTTATTATTATCATTAGTATTATTATTATTATTAACACTATTCCATGTGAAATTTCACAAGACAAGGACACTTCGTTTTTAAATTTAAATGATTTATCGAATGTAAATGAACTTTATTTTGAAACTTCTCGCCCCGCTACTCAAGATTTGTTTGATGTGGTAGATGATTATGAAAATGACCTTGAGTCAAACCATGATGAGTCTGATATTGATATTGATGTAGAAAAAAACATCAGATACTGCGTTTATTGAAAAGTCTGAACTTTATGTGGCAGAAGCTGATAAACAAAACAAGAATAAGGTTGATTTTTAAAAATGTTTAAGCACAAATTTAATTAATAGTTATTATAATAAAAAAGTGTTATGTAGATAAATAACCAATAATTTGATATTCTACAGGTTGGGAAGTTATTTTGCAAGACCCCGAGGAAGTGTGAGGTGTATGGAATCAGCTGTGAAGGATCTGGTATTTGAATTATGTTAATATCAGTGCTATCCACACACTGAATCAGTTTAAATGTAATCAACTACCAATTGATAATTTACTTTTTATTGTTGTGTGTGTGTGTACGTGTTTGTGTGCGTGTGTGGTCTGGAGGATATTATTCTCGTCTAATATCAATCTGTTATGTTAAGATAATAACCATGCATTATCTAAATGTTTCAAACCACCTATTAATTAATTGGAAAAAACAAACTATTTGGGTATCTCTAGTAAGTTATTACGGTTTATTTATTAGTCTTCTGTTTCACAGGAAAGCAGGTGTTTTAACTCGCAGACGAAGGCCAGTCACATGGTAAAGGTGCAAATGCTGTGGTCAGCCAGGTTCACCACTACCTCAACACATACGGTCTTGGCGAACAGCATGCTCACTTTAAGTGTGACAACTGTTGCGACCAAAATAAAAACAACATAGTCATCTGGTACCTTCTGTGGAGAGTTCTTGTAGGTAATAACAAGCCATTAGTTATTGTGTTTCTGATAGCTTTTTTTAATGTTGAGAAATTAATTTAGCTAAACCTGTTGTTAAAAATATTTGTTTGCAGTAATGCAATTGCAAAATGGTTAAGCATGTTGATATGTAGTAAATATGTTAAAAAAATTACTCTGGTATCAATCCCAAAAGGAAAATTCTCTTAAAATAATATATTGAAATGAGTCAACATTTTTAAGTCAGTCAATTACTACAAAATACATATTCTAAATTGTAGCATGACCTTTTTTAATAATTATTTTTTAACATTTAACGGCCACCGGAAAAACTTTGCGAAACCGAAATTTCGCAAACTTAAGTACCCTTTTTCTTGAAGGTTTGCTTATTTGTGATAAAGTATAAGATAAAAGTCTAACTTGTGATTAATAATTGGTTATTTTTGCTTGTTAAATGCGTTTTCTTCACTATGAACTTTATTTGCAAAGTTGGGGTTCCCATGGGATTTTTGTAATATCCCATGGGATTTTTCATTATCCCATGGGAATTTTGGTTTCTCCCATGGGATTTTTCTCCAGCTTTTTTTATGGGAGAAAAAATCCCATGGGATTTTCAAAAACATAAAACACGTTCGTTTGTGCTTAGTTATCGATTTTAAGCATTGTTAAAGCATTTGTGCTTATTTTCGTTCAATTTACTTTGATAGAAAAAAAATCCCATTTTTTTATGGGAAAAAAAAATCCCATGGGATTTTTTTCTGATTTTTAGAGATTTATTCATGTAACCTTCAGAAACACTACCTTTTAACAAATGATGAGCATTTCTCGCGATTTCAACGCGTTATATCGTGTTTTAAAATAATAAAAAAATCCCATGGGATTTTTTGTCCCATGGGATTTTTTGTCCCATGGGATTTTTTTTCCCATGGGATTTTTTGTCCCATGGGATTTTTTTTAAGGTATAAGTTTCTAAAAGCTATATAATAATAATAATAATAATAATAATAATAATAATAATAATAATAATAATAATAATAATAATAATAATAATAATAATCGTGCTCAATATGATGAATTTGTACTTTTAAGCGACTAACATTTTTATTCGAGCCGATCGTCGAGTCCGAATGGTGAGTATAAGAGCAATTTACCAGTACAAATAAATCTCACTTGTGAAGAGAACGCTACCGTACTATAAAATAATCTTGATAATAAGTCATATCATTTCTCGACAGAAAATGAAAACAGTATCCATATTGATGTCAGCAATGTCCCCTGCTATGATAAATATTGACAAAATGAAAAACCTTGACAATAATTTCGTGTCGAATACGCATTAGATTATAGCAATCAAATTCATATAAGCATTGATAAGATAATTTGCGAAAATGGGTCTTATGTCAAATACGGCAAGCGTAGCTCCATTCCATAATGTCCGAGATTAAGTCACGTCAAGTTTCGTGGTCGAATTATAGCATAATAATCATTTTCACATTACGCGAATCATATGAGTTTCCCTACATATATTGTGTTAAAATTTATGTTACACTAATGTGCGATGATTAAAAGGGGATTTCGGTAATTCTACATTCTCCCGCTTAGTACCGAAATCCCCATATTTACGCCTTAAAGGGTCAATATGTCATCGGTATGAATGGTTTTTGACTTCACATGAATGTTAAGGTGCAAAAAAATGATATTAATTTTAATTATTAAGCACTCTTGACAGCATTAAGTTGCCTCTCAGTGGGGATTTCGGTAATTCTACACTAGAACTTAAACGCGCGCCGGTACCGAAATCCTGCTGTACAAACCTTCAAGTGTCAACAAAATTATTATAGTGTTTTTTTCATTAGCAACCAGTGACATGTATTATCTTCCATTCGGTTACTTCTTTTGGAAAATAATTAGCGGGGATTTCGATACTGCTACATTCGTACGCCCAGAGCCGAAATCACCCATGTTTACGCCAATCCCCCATATTACGCCTTAAAGGGTCTATATGTCATTATGTTTGGGTTTTGGCTTTGCATTAATGTTGATTTGTACACAATCATATTAGTGTTAATCATTTAAACACTCTTATCAGAATATTTTTTCCATTATTAAATAGTTTATTAATGTGAAAAATGTGTAAACGAATGTAAAAAAGGTAAAATGTACATTTAAAACATTGGTTACACAAAAGTATATGTAAATATAACATGACATAGTAATAATAAGTCTTCAGAAAGTATTTTCCAAACAAATCTGATGAAACAAATGATATCGTACTACCTTATTTACAATATGCTATACACTTTTGCAATTTAGTTATCAATGTTTAATCAAAGCATAAATCAGGATAATATGTTGCCTCTTAGCGGGGATTTCGGTAATTCTTAACAAGCACATAAACCCGCGCCGGTACCGAAATCCCCGCTGTACAAACCTTCAAGTGTAAAAAAATACTGATTTAGGTTTAAATAAAGGGAACAATAGTATTTTTGGCCACCAAAAAGCACTTCCGCGTCAACAAAATTGAAATTATGTCAGAAACCCAGCTTTTCATTGTATATATTGCAATACACCATCGGCCGCCGAGAGCGGAATACTGCGCTTGGCCGCTAAACAATGTGGATTGCGTCAAATTAAATGTCAATTTTCGATTTTATTACAAAAATAAACACTGCCTTTTTATAAATATGTCAAGCACGTACACTTAACAAAAAAATCGATATATCTTTATGTAATGTAGAAAAGTAAAGCGCTTTATATATAACAATGTTTTATAATGTCTCTCTGGTTGAGAAAAAAACTAAACAAAACCATGTAGAACATATATGTTTTCATAATTTAAAAAAAATATTTAATGATGCACGTGATGTTTTATAATTGATATAAGTTCACGTGTCATTGAACGAGTTAAGGGAGAGATGCGAATTAAATTACACATAATTAAAAAATGATACTATACTGTCAGCTTGATTTATAAATTGTGTTCCATCGCGCCAATATATTCATTGTTTCATGAAATTGTGTATAAAAGCAAAACGATTGAAATTATGTCAGAAATCCTGCTTTTCACATGAAATGATCTATAACACTTTATTTATTCCAATCAGGTAATTAATAATAATAGGGGAAGTCTATACTGTGTATTAGAAACTTGTTGTGGTGATCCCTATCTTATCCGCTCAATACACATCCACCTGGCTACTGTACAGAAAAAATTAGATTTACTTCCAAAATAACTGATTTCATTAATTGCTAACTTGTTGTCTACATTTTAAATTAACAACGATAATGGATCAACATCACCGTTGCACAATTATTAAGTTCACAGTAATCTGTACTTTAAATAGATAGCCTAATTAAAGACGGTGCTAATAAAGAACAAAGCGTGAATGTGGATATTAAGAAATTAGATCCTTTTTTGCATGACACTGGCAGTATATCATTTTATCTTATATAAATAAGCCACATTTAAGACATGGATAAAATTAAAATAAGACACATTTGCATCTTTCATTTCTTGAAAAAAAATAAGCACGCAGTCACATATAAATAAGATACATTGAAGACACAGAAAAAAATAAATAAGACACATTTGCATCTTTCACTAAATTTTCTTAAAAAAACATGTGAAACTGAAGAAAAACATTTATTACTGACACATTATTCTAAAAGTCGACTGACAACTTAAGTTCAAAGAGGGATTTACAATTAAATAAGATCCATTTTCGCATGATGCTGGTTGTAGAGCAAGCAATACATTTCTTACTGACACATTATTCTAAAAGTCGACAGGCAACATAAATTCAAAGAGGGAACCACAATTAAATAATATCAATTTTCGCATGATACTGGTTGTATAGCAAGTAGTCACATATTAATTACAGCTTGCATTAGTTGCATTAATTTCGTTAAGTGCGCGTGCTTCTGAACGTTGCGTTAAGCGAGAGTGTTGTCATTTTGTTAGTTTTATATTTTGGTATTATGTATGATTATTGCTTGTTTTGAATTTGAAATAAACGCTTTCTGGCAAATAAGCATCGTCTTAATTTTAATACAAATAATGAACATTTGACATACAAAATGCCCAATAACATACCGGCAATAACATTATATATATGTTAATTTCTGTGCATGTTTATACCGAAATTATAGCCGACATCGGCAGTTAGCGAAATTTAGTGACACACTTTAACACATCAAACATGCATGATAGTTCTTTTTTCATATGATATTCCCCTGGTTGCTTACCGGTGTATTGGTGCAGTTGATAACCCCGCCGGGACTACAGTAGGGTGCTAATACACACGTGTATCGTGTTCAATACAATCGTCTTAATTTTAATACAAATAATGAACATTTGACATACAAAATGTCCAATAACATATCGGCATTAACATTATATATATGTTAATTTCTTTGCATGTTTATACCGAAATTATAGCCGACATCGGCAGTTAGGGAAATTTTGTGACACACTTTAACAAATCAAACATGCATGATAGTTCTTTTTACATATGATATTCCCCTGGTTGCTTACCGGTGTATTGGTGCAGTTGATAACCCCGCCGGGACTACAGTAGGGTGCTAATACACACGTGTATCGTGTTCAATACCCGATCCATGCTACAACGTGTAAGAACGGGAATTTCGGTAATTCTACCTTTTTAAGCTTGCGCACCTCTAATGGGCACATATCAAAATATAATTTAATTAATTATTTTCCTAATCAGCATCATTTCACTAAACTACATGCAAATTTGTAGGTAGCTTTCCATGCTTAAAAAAAATAAACCGATTTTTTCAAAACCACCCTCACGCTCGGCTTTTGTCCAGTTTATTTTCACCCCTGGGGTATATA
>NC_068365.1:85188362-85278362 GCF_020536995.1 Dreissena polymorpha
GACATTGTTAGTTGATTGGATTGTTAATAGTATTCAGAATCATCGTCCTCATGCTTAATAAATTGGTCAATGTGGTGAATTAATTCATATTAAATTAATCAAAACTATCATGAACTTAAAACAAAAAGATTAACAATCTAGTATCGAAATGCCATAATAATATCGCTGAATAATCTGCATTTTTAGCTATTTCTGGTCTAAATAAATTTCAAGTTCACCTAGTTCTCGCGATAGCGTTTGAAACGATACTTTAATTGACCCCGATCTGACCTTGATATCATGTGCATGGAATGCTATGCATGATAGTGAGGTAAAGGTTCCACTGCTGGAATGACTACGGTGGCGCAAAGGTGACATCTGCTGTCCAAAAAAAAAGACAGGAAAACAGAAATTGTGTTTTCCGCTCCAAAAAAAAAGACGGGAAAACAGAAATTGTGTTTTCCGTTCCAAAAAAAGAGACAGGAAAACAGAAATTGTGTTTTCTGCTCCAAAAATAAAGACAGGAAAACATAAATTGTGTTTCCAGTCTTTTTGGAGCGAAAAACACATTCGCTATATTGTGCGCACAAGATAATCGGCCAATCACAGACGCAGATTATATGGAGGGAACAAGATACTATCTTGTTCCCTCAAATTAATCAGCCAATTAAAACGTCCTAAAGGCAAGGCTCTGATATAACATAACATACTACTATTAGTACTACTATTACTACTACTACTACTACTGCTGCTGTTGTTGTTGTTGTTGTTGTTGTTGCTGCTGCTACTACTACTACTACTACTACTTAACTACTACTACTACTACTACTACTACTACTACTACTACTACTACTACTACTACTACTACAACTACTACTACTACTATCGCTACTGCTGTTACTGCTCCTCCTCCTCCAACTACTACCACTGTTACTGCTACTGCTGTTGTTGCTAGTACTAGAAGTAGTAGAATTAGTAGTCGTCGTAGTAGTCGTAGTCGTCGTCGTCGTCCGTATATCGTCGTCCGGTCGTCGGTCGGTCGTCGGTCGGTCGTCCATCGGTCGTCGGTCGGTCGTCCATCGGTCGTCCATCGTCCGTCCTTCGGTTGTGGTCCGTCGGTCGTCCGTCGGTCGTCTGTCGGTCGTCCTTCAGTCGTCAATCTGTCATCATCGGTCGTCCCTCGCCCAACCATCGGTCGTCCGTCGGTCATGCCCTCGTCCAACCATCGGTTGTCCATCAGTCGTCCCTCGTACAACCATCGGTCGTCCATCGGTCGTCCCTCGTCCAACCATCGGTCGTCCCTTGTCCAATTGTCGCCGTGTGTCGGTCGTCCCTCGGTCGTCCCCCTGTCGTCCCTAATCCAAACATCGGTCGTCCGTCAGTCGTCAATCGGTCGTCCCTCTTCAATCCGTCGTCGTATGTCCCTAGGTCGTCCTTCTGTCGTCTCTCGTCCAACCATTGGTCGTCCGTTGGTTGTCCCTGGGTCGTCCGTAGGTCGTCGTCCATCGTCGGTCGGTCGTCGGTCGTCCGTTGATCGTTCGTTGGTCGTCCGTCGTCGTCGTCGTCAAAGTGGTAGTAGTAGTAGTACATGTAGTAGTAGTAGTAGTCGTAGTAGTAGTAGTAGTAGTAGTAGTAGTAGTAGAAGTAGTAGTAGTAGTAGTCGTCGTCGTAGTAGTAGTAGTAGTTGTAGTAGTAGTAGTAGTAGTTGTAGTAGTAGTTGTAGTAGTAGTAGTAGTAGCAGTAGTAGTAGTAGTAGTTGTAGTAGTAGTAGTAGTAGTAGTAGTAGTAGTAGTAGTAGAAGTAGTAGTAGTAGCACCAGCAGCAACAACAACAACAGCAGCAGCAGCAGTAGTAGTAGTTATAGTAGTACTAATAGTAGTATGTTATGTTATATCAGAGCATTGCCTTTAGGACGTTTTAATTGGCTGATTAATTAGAGGGAACAAGATAGTATCTTGTTCCCTCCATATAATCCGCGTCTGTGATTGGCCGATTATCTTATGCGCACAATATAGCGAATGTGTTTTCCGCTCCAAAAAATGACAGAAAAACTCAATTTCTGTGTTCCTGTCTTTTTTTTTTGAGCAGCAAACACAGTTTCTGTTTTCCTGTCTTTTGTTTTTTGGAACGGAAAACACAATTTCTGTTTTCCTGTCTTTTCTTTTTTTGGAGCAGAATACACAATTTCTGTTTTCCTGTCTTTTTTATTTGTTTTTGGAGCAGAAAACACAATTTCTGTTTTCCTGTCTTTTTATTTTTTGAAGCGGAAAACACAATTTCTGTTTTCCTGTCTTTTTTTATTTGGACAGCAGATGTCACCTTAGTGCCACCGTAAATGACTAAATTGACCGTAAATTGATTAAAACGTTATACTTGTTAAAGCCACACACCTTAAAATGAAAGTAAATTTTAGTATAAATAAGAAACATATTTTTTCTATGCCAATTAGAATATATCTGGTGGTTTCAAGGTAGAATATGGACGTATGCGTCTAGAAATCCTTCTTTCGGTTTTAAACGCGGTACCGTTTAAAAAATAATAAATTACTTGCTAACTAGGCTATAGATTAAATTGTATCTATGCCATTTAGAATATATCTAGTGGTTTCAAGGTAGAAATCCGTCTTTTTGCGCTTTAAAACGTAAAAATAATCGCGTTTGTCGAAATGGACGTAGACGTATAGAAATCCTACTTTTGGTTTTAAAATTTAAAAAAAAATACTTGCTAACTAGGCTATAGATTTAATGACAATTTCGCACACTTTCAAATTGCATCTATATGTATTGATTAACATGTATTTCATTTCAAGGTGTGTGACTTTAATGTTAAATGTAAATTTCGAAAACAATTTAAAACATTTTGGTCAAAACGAATATCAAGATAAGGAACAACAAAACTTATTATCTAAAATATACTAGTGCACAGAATGCAATACAATAGTAATTACTAAATATGAGAAAACAACATTTAAGTATAAACGCTCTGGCGCTGACAAACTTCTAAATATAAAGGGGCACTCACAAACTGTACTGATGGCGAAAATTGAGTGTGAAACTGCTCTACTCCCTCATTGTTTTTCATTAGAAACAAAATTGTTTCATGCTGAACACACAGTTAATATCATAACAAACCGCACTGTAGTATCCTTTTTCAAACCCTGTTCTTCACCAAAATAGAAAGTCAATTGAATTACCTATTAAAATTATTGTGATAACTGTTTGTAGATTGCAAGTTTTCTATTTCTGGCCTACCGGTGGGAAATGTTATATTCAAAGTCATTGGACGCTTACAGTGGACGCTAAAAACGGTAAGCTAAGGTGAAATGCTGGATTAAATAGCTATGCCGAAAAAAAACAGCATATTCAGCAGGACTTCACCTTGACAGGAGTCAAGTGTCAAATGCACTTCATCAAACATGTCTGGGGTGCAAACCCAAAAGCCCATTGGCTTGTAAGTGATCATGTTGTATAAATGTTCCACTACATATCGGTGACCATTCTGTAAACAGCCCAGGCGAAATGAAGGTCATATGACCATGGTATACCATGGCTAAACCATGGCCGAACATGGTCATATGACCATGGCAAAATACCATGGCACCACAGTCTTTGGCAATTGTCATCATGACCATGGATGACTATGGCAAAATACCATGGTTGACCATTGCAAAATATCATGGTCGACCATGACAAAATATTATGGTCGACCATGGCGAAATACCATGGTTGGCCGGCCAAATACCATGGTAATGATGACCATGGTCAAAGACCGTGGTGCCATTTAACAAAACATGGTTGGCCGTGGTCATATGACCATGGTCTACCATGGCAGACCATAGTCATATGGCCTTCCTTTTGTAAAACGGCATCACGGTCTTAAGTGGTCATGGTTTTGACGGAAAAAGGCTTATGATAACTGCTGTTATTTCTGCAGGAATTTCCTGTAGAATTCCAGGAAAAAGGTCAGGCTTGATAGTTCTGTTTTCTTTTTACCAAAACTAGAAATAAAAGGCAGTTCATCGGCATGTTGGCGAACAGTTAATAAGTATGAAATTATTGGTTATGCTTCTGTTTATGTTGATGACAAAAACATTCATAAAGCAGAGGAAAGAGTCATACAATGTAGCAAAAATTGGGAAACATAAGTGAACACAATGCCAAAGAAGTTGAAATGGAACCCATTGCTGATCAGTTAAGCCGTTAATTTATTAAAGACTTACATTTCCAAATATAACATAAACCATGTGGTTTCATTCAGCTTGCTTCCGTTTCAACTTCCTGTGCACACAATATTCTTCCTTTGTAAAAACAACAATGCAATGTAGATGTTTGTGTTATTGATATCATCTTAAACTGTTCTTGAAATAAGATGTCCTTAAAACTTTCGTAAACTGTTCTTAAAATTCTTTCAAGAACAATTAACATTATTGCATATTTTATGTAAAAATGAACATTAAACACCATGGGAACACTAAAATGAAAATAAAAGTAACTTTGCCGATCATGGTCCATGCTTTAATTTACCATTGCCATTGGCCAACGATGACCATGGTCCATGTTTTTGTGACCATGTCCAACCATGGTCTATCTTTTGTCACCTTTGCCGACCATGGTTAACCATGGTCATCATTTCCGACCATGGTCCATGTTTTTTTCGACCATGGCCAACCATGTTCCTGATCATTTTCCACCACGGTTTTTGACGGCTGACAATCAAATACCATGGTCAACAATAAAAAAACATGGTGACCATGGTCTACCATGGTCTACCATGGTCATCGTTTCGCCTTGGGAGTGAGTGGGTGAGGGAGTGGTTGAAGTAGTGAGTGAGTCCGTGAGAAATGGAGTGAAAACGTGATGTAGTGAGTGAGGTAGTGAGTGATGTAGTGGGGTAGTGAGTGAGGTAGTGAGTCCGTGAGTGGGTGAGGTAGTGAAAGAGGTAGTGTGTGGGTAAGTGAGTGCGTGAGGTAGTGAGTGGGTAGTGAGTGAGTGAGCGTTGTGAGTGAGGTAGTGAGTCAGTTGGTGAGTGAGTGAGGTAGTGAGTGAGATAATGAGTAAGTGAGTGGGTGTGTGTTGCGAGTGAGGTAGTGAGTGAGTGATGTGAGTCAGTTAGTGAGTGAGTCCGTGAGTAAGTTGGTGAGTGAGTGAGTGAGTGAGTGAGAAAGTGAGTGAGTGAGCTCATGGTTGAGTAAGTCCGTGAGTGAGCGAGTCCCTGAGTGAGCTCATGGTTGAATTAGTCCGTGAGTGAGCGAGTCCGTGAGTGAGCTGGTGAGTGAGTGCGTCAGTGAGTGAGTCCGTGAGTGAGTGAGTGAGAAAGTGAGTGAGTGAGTCCGTGGTTGAGTAAGTCCATGAGTGAGCGAGTCCGTGAGTGAATGAGTCCTAGAGTGAGTGAGCCCGTGAGTAAGTGAGTGTGTCCGTGAGTGAGTCCGTGAGTGAGTGAGTCCGTGCGTGAGTGAGTCCGTGAGTGAGTGAGTCTTTGTGTGAGTAAGACCGAGAGTAAGTGAGTCCAAGAGTGAGTGAGTCCGTGAGTGAGTGATGTATTGAGTGAATAAGGTGTTAAGTTAGTGAGTGGGTGAGAGGATGAGTGAGTGAATGAATGGGGGAGTCAGTGAGTGGCTTGGTGAGTGAGTGGGTGAGTGAAGTTGTGTGGCAGTGAGTGAGTGAGAGAGTGAGCTAGGTAGAGAGTTGGTTAGTGAGGTAGTAAATGAGTGAGTGGGTGAGTTACTGAGGTAGTGAGTAAGGTAGTGAGTGAGTGAGGAGTGAAGGAGTTTTGTGTGTTAGGTAGTGAGTGGGTAAATGAGTATGGAAGTGAGTGAGTTATGTGAGTGAGATAGTGAATAAGTCCGTGAGTGAGTGAGTCCGTGAGTGAGGAAGTGAGTTGGTGAGTAAAGTAGTGAGTGAATAAGTGAGTGAATGAGGAGGAGAGTGAGTGAGTGGTGGTTGAGTGAGTGAGTGAGTGAGTGAGGGAGGGAGTTGTTGAATCCGTGAGTGAGTTCGTGAGTGAGTGTGTCCTTGAGTGAGTACATGGGTGAGTGAGTGAATGAGTAGGAGAGTGAGTGAGGGAGTCCGAGAGTGAGTGAGTCCGTGAATGAGTGAGTCCGTGCGTGGGTGATGTATTGAGTGAATGACGTATTGAGTGAGGAAGTGAGTGGATGAGTAAGAGAATGAGAAAGTAAATGAATTGAAGAGTGAGTGAGTGGCTGGGTGAGTGAGGTAGTGAAAGAGGTAGTGAGTGGGCGAGTGAGGTAGTGAAAGAGGTAGTGAGTGGGCGAGTGAGTGAGGTAGTGAGTGAGATTATGAGTGGGTGAGTGACTTAGGTAGTGAGTGAGTGAGGAGTAAGTAAGTTTTGTGAGTTAGGTAGTGAGTGAGTGAGTGGGTGAATGAGTATGGTAGTGAGTGAGTGATGTGAGTGAGGTAGTGAGTAGTAACTCCGTGAGTGAGTGAGTCCGTGAGTGAGTGAGTCCGTAAGTGAGTGAGTCCGTGAGTGAGGTAGTGAGTTGGTAGGTGAAGTAGTGAGTGAGTGTATGAGTGGGAGAGTGAGTGAGGGAGTGGGTGAGTGAGTCTGTGAGTATGGTAGTGAGTTGGTGACTCCGTGAGTGAGTCCGTAAGTGAATGCGTCCGTGAGTGAGTCCATTAGTGAGTGTGTCGGTGAGTGAATGTAAGTAAGTGAGTCAGTGAGTGTATGCGCCTGTGAGTGTGTGCGTCCGTAAGTGCGTCCGTTAGTGAGTGAGTCCGTAAGTGAGTGAGTCCGTGAGTTAGTGAGTCCGTGGGTGAAATAGTCTGTGAGTGAGTGAGTCAGTGAGGCCATGAGTGCTTGAGTGCGTGAGTGAGTCCATAAATGAGCGAGTCCTTGAATGAGTGAGTGAGAAAACGAGGTAGTGAGTGGGTAAGTAAAAGGTAAGTGTGTGGGTGAGTGAGTGAATGAGATAGTAAATGAGTGGGAGAGTGAGTGAGTGGTTGGGTTAGTGAGGTAGTGAGTGAGTGAGGTAGTGAGTGAGTGGGTGAGTGAGTGATGCAGTGAGTTGAGGTAGTGAGGGAGTTAGTTAGTGAGTGAGGAAGTGATGATGTAGTGAGGTAGTAAGCAAGTCTTTGAGTGGTAGTGAGTGGGTGAGTGAGTGAGATAGTGAGTGATGTAGTGAGTGAGTGAGTTATTGAGTGAGTGTTGTGAGGTAGTTAGTCAGTGGGTGAGTGAGTGAGGTAGTGAGTGAGGAAGTGATTATTGAGTTGATGTGTGAGTATTGTGAGTGAGTGCTTAAGTGAGTGAATCAGTCAGTAAGGGAGTTGGTTTGCGAGTGTGTCAGTGAGTAAGTCCGTGAGTGAGTGAGTGAGTCCGTGAGTGAATAAGTCCGTGAGTGAGTAAATCCGTGAGTGAGTCCGTGCGTGAGTGAATCCGTGCGTGAGTTAGTGAGTTATTGAGTGAGTGAGTGGGTGAATGAGGTAGTGAGTGAATAAGTAAGCCAGTGAGTGAGTGGGTGAGTGAATGAGTGGGAGAATAAATAAGTGAGTGAGTAGGTGAGTGAGTGAGTGGATAAGTGAGTAGGTGAGTTAGTGGGTGAGTCAGTGGGTGAGTTAGTGAGTGAGTAAGTGAGTTGGTGAGTTAGTGGGTGAGATAGTTAGTGAGTGAACGAGTGAGTGGGCGAGTGAGTGGATGAGTCAGTGGGTGAGTGAGTGAGAAAGTGAGTTGGTGAGTTAGTGGGTGAGTGAGTTAGTGAGTGGGTGACTGGGTAAGTAGGTGAGTGAGTGAGTGGGTGAGTGAGTGGGTGAGTGAGTAGGGTGAGTAAGTGGGTGAGTGAGAAAGTGAGTGGATGAGTGAGTGGTGAGTAAGGTAGTGAGTGGGTGAGTGAGTGGGTGGGTGGGTGGGTGAGTGAGTGGGTGAGTAAGTGATGCTGTGAGTGGATGAGTGAGTGAGCAAGTCCGTGAGTAAGTGAGGTAGTGAATGACTGAGTGAGGTTTTGAGTGGATGAGTGAGTTGGTTAATGTATGAGTGAGTGAGGCAGTAAGTCCGTGAGTTAAGTAGTGAGTGTCATCGTGAGTGGATTGATGTGTGAGTGAGTGGATTAATGAGGATGGTGCATGACTGAGTGATGTAGTGAGTTATGTAGTGAGTAAATGAATGGGGTAGTGAGTGAGGTAGTGAATTGGTGAATGAATGAGTCCTTGAGTGAGTGAGTGAGTCCGTGAAAGAGTGAGTGAGTGATTCAGTAAGTGAGTGATTTCGTGAGTTTGTGAGTAAGGGAGTGAGTAAGTCCCTGAAAGGGTGAGTAGGAGAGTGAGGTAGTGAGTGGGTGAGTAAGTGTGTGATTGAGTGGTCGAGGGAGTTGATTAGCTAATGAATGAGTGAGAGAGTGCGTCAGTCCGTTAACGAGTGAATCCGTGAGTGAGTCCGTGACTTAGTGAGTTGGTGAGTTTTTGCGTGAGTGAGTTAATGAGTTGGTGAGTAAGTGGATCAGTGAGTGAATGAGTGAGTTGGTGATTGAGTGAGGTAGAGAGCTGAGTGATTGCGAGTCTGTGAGGTAGTGAGTTAGTGAGGTAATGAGTGGGTGAATGAGTGAGTCCGTGAGTGAGTGAGTTGATGAGTTTTTGCGTGAGTGAGTGTTTGCGTGAGTTAGTGAATGAGTGGGTGAGTAAGTTGGTCAGTGAGTGAATGAGTGAGTTGGGGAGTGAGTGAAGTAGAGAGTTGATGAGTGAGTGAGTGAGTTCGCGATTCTGTGAGGTAGTGAGTTAGTGAGTGGGTGAGTGAGAAGGTGAGTTAGTGGTTTGGTTTATGCGTGAGTGAGGTAGTGAGTCCGTGAGTGAGTGTGGTAGTGAGTGAGTGAGTGGATGAGTGAATTATTTAGAGAGTGAGTGAGTGGACGAGTGAGTTAGTGAGTGAGAGAAAGAGTGAGCATAGTAGTGAGTGAATGAGTGGGATAGTGAGTGAGTAAGATAGTGAGTTGGTGAGTTGGTGAGTGAGTGCGTGAGTGATTGAGATTATTATTGGGAGAGTGAGTGAGTGGATGAGTGAGTGAGGTAGTGAGTGAATTAGTGGGGTAGTGAGTGAGTGAGTGCGTGTGATAGTGAGTTGGTGAGTTAGTTGGTGCGTGAGTGCGTGAGTGTGTGAGTGAATGATTGGGAGAGTGAGTGAGTGAGTGAGTGAGTGAGTGAATGAGTGAGTGAGTGAGTGAGTGAGTGAGTGAGTGAGTGAGTGAGTGAGTGAGTGAGTGAGTGAGTGAGTGAGTGAGTGAGTGAGTGAGTGAGTGAGTGAGTGAGTGAGTGAGGCATAGCGGCGGGGGAGAAAAAGAAAAATAGGGAAGAAGGCATGGATTGAGGGAGGCAGGCGGGTATTATAATCATGTTATACCATGTGCAACAACGGTATGCAGACAGTTTCAAATCGCATGGTTCGGTTTAACCAATTATTCTTAAGTTCGACGTTTATTACATTTGATTCTAACGATACTTATAATGGTGAAGGTTGTAAAAACAATATTTTAAATAACCTTACGCACCGAAGATATACATTATGAATGAAAATGTGTGTAATCTTCTATCATATCATGAAGTCATATTTATTTTTATTAAAATCAACGAACTTGTGATTAAAGCTGTCTAATATAGTTTTCATTTTACCGTACTGCTAACAAATCATTGTCTTAACAAGTGCTTGTTAATTTCGTTGTTGTTTTCTGATGCGTTTTGCCAAGCGATAGAATAAATAATAATTTTATAAAACATATGTCCTCTAATAGAGTCATAAACATGTTGTATTATAGCGTATTATGTCCTCGTATATCATTTACTATCTATTTAACAAGCAAAACATCATAGTCGGAGGAGGATAGTAAGATGCCAAAAATGGGCGGCAACTCTATTTTGAAAAATGCACTAGATCTAAAAAATGCAATAGTTGTTGCCCTTTGTCTGATTTCATTTTTTTTTTAAACACGAATAGGTCTAATTGTCCATCAATGTGTTTGATCCGAATGTCTGTGTGCTAAGATCATAAAATTGAATTACTAGTATTAAGGCGCGTAAGTACTAAACGCAATAGGACACAGAATGTGACGTTTCGATTTGAACCACGTTCTGTGAAAACGGGGCTTAATGCTTGTGCGTAGACACTTTTTGTCTTTAACAGTTTTTGCCAACTAGAGGCATCCTATAAACGAAAAATACCATATAATCGGAGTGTTGTCCAAGATAAGCATGTGTGGACTGCATATACACATACATCGGGGACGACACTTTCCGCACAAGCATGAAGCCCCCTTTTCCAAGAGCGCGGCTCATACATACGAGGATGAATAAATACATCACAAGGACTACTTGCCGCAGGTGCTTTGTTAACGCAGGGACCTAAATGTTTGTATAGGTTCCTGGTAGACTCGGTGCAAACACTAAGAAGTGCAAAGACTGTAAACATGTAGACGGTATGACACGGGTATATAGTCTATGCATTCATATTTTACATTACTCTAGCCCAACCTATATATGCTGCAGGTATTTCGATAAAAACAAAAACAAAGAATAAACGTACTCAAAACACAATACAATGGGTTGCTTTTAAGTCGCACATTTATAGTTCGCAAAAAGTTCAATCTCTGAGCAGAGGTAATTGCAACATATTTATTGTATGTGTTTATTGTCGGCCATGGACTATTAACTAGTTTGGGCAAATATTTAGTATAAAATTACAGTTTTCCAACTGCGGGTAAACCCAAATATGCGATCGAAGCAGAGTTCACAGTGGACCATTCGCACGGAATATCTGACCGTTTACCGTGGTCAGTAGTATATGCAAAGATCGGTGTTGGCAAAGTGAACATTATCACTTATAATTCATTTAATTGTTTTCTAATCACTCACAATAAGATATAAAACAACATGTACTAAGCGTATTTTAAACGTGCACAGCTCTACATGTTTTTCCTTCACCGCGAATGATAAATTAAATTGTCTTTCATAGCGCAGTAGCCCTTTTTACTCACATTTCTCGCACAACGCAGCTTTGTCATCAAAGTCTACTTACACCTCCACTCAATTTCTCTTTAATCGTTCATACAATTTGATGCACTATTTACCAATAACTTTCGACAGACTTTATTTATTGCACTAAGCTGGGTCAATATAAAACAAACAAACGGCTAGAACCGCTGAACTTAACTTACTGAATGTTCTACCTTAGTATCTGGCTCGCGCGCCGTTTAATTCGCAGTCGGGATATTGTTAAATATGTCTATAAACATCGTATTAACCACAAGCCCAATCTAATGAACGCATGTTGTAGACCATTTGATCAAGTTGCGAAGTAAGTCGGATTATCCAATGAGGATTATCAAAATAGGTCGGCGAGATCAGTTGCGCTGTGAACAGTGTTTGATTGGACAAACAATCACACCCCCAGTGTGGTAGCTTCCACAGTAAGGTGTAGCGTACTATGCTCTCTGTATGGTACTGAATTCCATTGGAGATTATTGGAATACTTTTGCTTTTAAATGTACTTTGCAAGAACGACATACATAAATGTGTTTTTAATTTACCAAAAAGTGAGAAGGTCTTCAAATTTGGATATAATATTTACAGTGTACTATTATGGAATTATATTGAAAAGTGATTAAGGAAGTGATATTGTTTTTCATCCGTTTTACAACTAATAATATACCGATACATTTTATGTAGATTTATAAAAGATACTATAAGGATAAAATGGATTATTAGACGCGTTCGTCTTGAAAATCCATTTAATTAAGACAATTACGAAGTTGTTTTTAGATGACATTATAACAAGAGTACACAACCATCTTTATGGAACGTTGGGAGTTTAATATGTAATATCGTAATTACATATCCTGGGCTACTGTAACGCGTTCTTCAAAACATGAATTTGTTCAAAAATGTGAAAATTACATCTTTACGATAAGGCGATTAACATTTCTGTCTGATAATACGTAAGTGTTTTGTAAGTACCATTATTGATGTGTTTTTGGTGTCAGTGCATTCACATATTCTTTTGATGGTTTTGCGAAAATAAGTGGATTTATTCACATCTTCAGTATGGAACCAAAGTATTATGCATGTGTGTGGATTTTACTCCATGGATTTATATGGCAGCTGACCGCCTTGGACCTTTGTAAGTATCCTCGCTGTTAGCATACTAGTGTTACAAAGTTGTTTTTAATTTGTACATGTCTTAATTGTCTTGTTCCAATGGTGACATTATTCAGACAAAATATCATAATAATTGTTAGTTCTGGCTACCATAACTTTGAATGTCGCTTTTTATGATTTTTGACTGGCGCGAGTACAGGTCTATCAATACTATAACTGTTCGCTGAAGTTTCTTTAGCTACATGTATATAATTGTATGCTTTGAAATCAAATGATGATATTATACTATATGTTGAAATAAAAGTATGTGTGTCCCGCGAATATTCCCATATAATTGTGCCCACAAATACATTATCATAAAATGTATTTGTATATTTATAATTTTATTTTGTATAATATTTTATGTAAAAAATCTTTGTACCATTGTATCACATTTTAAATATGTATGTTGTATAGGTTTTTACCAGAACAACTACCTTGTAGATTATAAATTACTTCAAATACATAAGTGTGTACCTTATTCAAATCTTGACAGTAACTTGTTAAACAAATGCAAAAATAAAAGCAGTAACTGTGTGTGTTCAATATATCCATGAATTTAATTAGCAATAAATTAGTGACATTGATAGTTTAGATGTTAATTTGCCTGTAGGCTAAATAATTTAAAATTGCTGCAAATAAAAATAAAATCAATACATTTGTTCATTCAGAAGTTTTGAAAATTAATATAACAAGTGGTAAATAAATTTATATTTAACAAGCATAATCAGCCATAGATTTAAGCAGGTCATTTTGTTACAATTATTTGGCTGAAAAAAAAAGTAAAAGCAATAAATGAAGCTGATAAATAAGTCAAAACAATGCTACATTATTCTAACATTAACTCCAAAGTCACACATGTTCATATAAAAATCAGCAGAAAAACATTGGCACTGTATATTAACTCTTGGTTCTGATTCTCTTTATTTTAAATTGTTATTTAACGGCAGTAGTTTTTTTCATCTAAAATTACATACCTATGTTTACCTAGTAAGAATTATGATCCTAAATGAAAGCAAAGTTGGTCCACATGAGTTGATATATCTGGTACACTAAGTCTACCAACATGTTATGATACACTGTGTGCCCTGGTCAAACGAAAGATTGACCCAGTTGATGTTGACAGTTATTTTCTCACTAATACTGCATCCCAGTTCACTGCCACAGGTACAATTTACTGTGACTATTCTCTCATATAATATATATATATATGCATTACTGACCTGACACAGAATAACCAATAAGATTGAATTACTGTTTTCTATTCATGTATCCATTCCATCTGTCTGTACAACCAACAATTGACATGACGCCTTATCAGTGATCGCTCCGCCCACTTAATCACGTAGCTCAGCGGGAAGAAAACCTAGACAAGCTAACACCAAAATGGCTTCTTTGCCTATAGACTGCATATAGATTTACGCGATATTCCGGATGATTTTATGGACTTGTTTAACACCATATTACACTTGTAAAGGGGTTGATGCCATTTAGGTATTCTGCAAATGCAAAAAATATACGATTAAAGAGAACATCAGCTATTTATAACGGGTAAATCGTAACATTAAACATGCTCTAAAACGCTTGCGCGCTTACCGAAATCGAACCCGTTATTAAGTGTAATGGTGGTATTTGCAATAAATTAACACTTCACCTGTATTTACCCGTGTTATTAACAAAATATCACCGAAACATTACCCCCTACCCTTGTATTTTACACGAAATAGCGCTTTATAACTGGGAATTCGGTGAAGTTTTACGCGCTTTCTGACTCCGGGTGGGTACCTCAATCCCACATGTTATTGGGTATAAAAGTGATATTAATCATATTAAACATTGCTTATGGGACATTTATCAATCACTATACTTTAAAGCGCAAAAACAACACAGTAAGTTTGGACATTGTCTGATATAAATTAGCGTTGTACGAAATGGAATACGGTCAGGCTATTATAAATTAATAAGGCTACCAATATCAGACGCTCGCGCAGGTACCGACTTCCCAGAAGTTACCGCATTTATTGGTTAACTAATATCAGTAATAATAACTCTTTTACAATAGCATTTATCAATACGTCTTTATTAAAATAATAACAAAATGGTTTTCACTTGTTTCTGACACACACAGAAACGCGATTTTTAACGGGGATTTTGTAAAGTTACACGAATTGGGTACCAAAATTCTCAATTATTTTACATGCACACGTGACATAATACGTACTTAATAATGCTTAGTTATTGCTTATATGACATTTCAAGTTTGTGAAATAAATTAATGTTCTATAAACGGGATCTCGGTAATTCTTGAAGCTTCCACCTGCTCTTGTCAAGACCGCATTGCCGCGTTGGAAATGGTATAAATTTAATTCATCTATCTTATCTTTCTGGATACCAAATGTCAGAGTTGCATTAACCCTTTTTACACCGTTTTTGCCTTATTTCATTTCCGTTTTTTAATCCGAACAAAATAAACGAAACTTGTTTAAAAAATGAGATCAAGGCATTCGAGCTCCTAGTGTGGATTAAAAGCGTTTATTGGTGACACCACATGACTGCAAATGTGTAGATACCGTTAATAAGATAATATATCGCATGTCACCTTCAAATAACATGTATGATGTCAATTAAGTGCATTACTATCAGTTGTTCGTGGGGACGACCACATGCCTTTATCCATCTCTTACACTTCTCAAGATCTTTTTTCGGCTTTGGAAACGAAATAAATTTAATGTCACCAACTAATCTGTCTGGATATCGATTTTCCGAGTTACATAATCCCCATTGACACCGTTTAACCATTTTTTATCGTTTTTTTAAAGAGGAAAACAAAAAAAACTCGTTTGAATAAAAGTGAACCTAAACATGTAGCTTGTCTAGAAAATGGCGGACAGGTCGTTGCTAACAAGTGCGCCCGATTAATCGATCGCTGATTGGTGGATCAATTCTAGTGGGCGGAGCGATCATAGATAAGGCGTCATGTCAATCATCCAACCCAGCCATTCTGTCCCACAGTTATTAAAGTAATCAAATTCATTCAATCAATTCAATCAATCGATCAAAGCTTTTTTCACCATTTTTACTATAGAATATGACTTATATCAGTGACATTTGGTATTTTAGTGTAATAATTTTCATTAAAATGGGGAACAAATGTGTAACAAACATAATTTTAGTTGAATATAACCGGGTCTGGTTCAAGTGGAAAAAAGTTTGAAACAACCTATTTTTTCTACACCTTTTCACATTTAGATGTACATATAATTATACATACATTCTATTTCTTTCATGGAAAATTGTTTAAAACTGTTCACCAATAGAAAACTATATTGAATAGTCTTTTTTGTTTTAAAACATCTTTGAAATGATAATTTCACTTCATTTTTCAAACATTGAACAGAATTTTTATGTAAATGATGACTTTATGAATTATTATCAACAACTGTCGTTCATTTATCTTGTGATCTCTTCATTGCTGTGTAACATTTGTAAAATAAAATTGTTATGTTATGAATAAATAGCATGGGGACAGTAATCACATATTTTATTTTGAAATATGAAACAACAACAGTGTTTTTAGATGATGGATTTTCAAATTCTGTATTCCAATTTAAATGTATTTTAGTGAGACTTTTTTCAAGATCATTTGTTATTTAGGATTCCTGTTGAATTTTGCACATGTGGGGTTATTTTTCTTAATTTAAAATAAATGTACTTAGAATTTACTCAAAGTTAAAAGCTGGCAGTAAGAATTTATTTAATTTTACAAATATTAGGTCTTGCAAATCCGACGGCAAATCTGACGAACATTCTTTAAATTTTTTGCATTAAGTTACATAAAGGGCAGGGAGTTTTCTGCCTATTTTGGGAAAAGGAGTCTGACCATATTGGGAATTTTTTATCGACAAAATTGTCCATTTTGGGAATTTTTGCTTCGATGAAACAGCTAATTTTGGGAAAATATTGTGAATGTATCATGCTTAATATAAGTCAGAGGTTTAACAAATAATTTGTTTTTATTTGTTATTTTGACATTTAATGCATGTACATGTAAGCATCAGATGAGTCAGTTCGGTTTGTGTGAATGTGCTGTGAAATGGGGAGCACAGCAGGTTCATGGTGCTGAATCCTCGCTCAACCACAGCAGCAGTGCCTGTTGGTATGATACACATCAGCTGGACGTGTTGGAACATTAATAATCTAATAATCATGTCATAGGACACTTCTTTCTAAACAAAAATTTTTTTTATTTTTTTTGGAAATTGGGAATTTTTGTTATACTTTTGGTTAGGGATCAGGTCCGTTTGCATTGGGAATGCCTCCGTTTTCCGGTGGCGCAGACAGTGCTGAAAAACCCATGAATATTGAGAAAATTTTGAAAAGACAATTAATATTTTATTACTTGACAAATGGTGACTTATTTAATATCAAAGTACTGACAGTACTGGTGTGACGATGCTTTTGAAGAGGTTGGATGTGACGATGCTTTTGAAGAGGATGGATATAAAAGCATCAATTTAAGTTATAATATACATCACCACAATTGTGTATGTGGGTACGAAAATTTTGGGTACGAAACAAAACTTGGGTATGAAAATGTTGGGTACAAAAAAAATATGCCAACAAAAAAAATTGGGTATGACAAAAAATTTGGTACAACAAAAAAATTTGGCTCTGTCTTTTACATTATAGGTCGCCATTGTGAAAAAAATTCATGGTATGATAACTTATCGTCAATAATAACATTGGGAAAATGTTTTGCTTCATAGAGAATAAGTCTGTGATAATTTAAATATATATAGCAAACATGTTTTGCATTCCCAAAATGCGTGTAAAAACAGTTACTGAAGTATATGATTTTGCTTAAAAATTAAAACACCTTGGTTTAGGGTTCCTTTGACCTTTCATTTGCAAGTGTCATCTGATAACTGCCGGCAAACAATCAAAGTAGCTTAAAGAGTAATTAAACATATTTAAACAGTAATGACAAAATAGAAAAGAGAGACCATTTATTTGAAACATAAAGCCTCTTATTCCATTGATCAAGATCACCTAAGTCGTTCCCTTTCATCTTGATTACTGCTATAAACAGTCAACCGCTATACTATAATTTTGTTCAAATATAACCCATTATCATATTGTTGTTTTATAGTATTTTAATGAGAGAGTTTGATGGCTTCAGGATCCACATGTAGAAAGCAGCATCCTGTAGTTGAGTTGATTGGCAACAAACCTTGCTGATCAAAGTTCAAAGAACAAAGCATTTAGATCATATCATACACACTGTTTATCATTCATCACTTGCACTTGTGAACAATGAAACAAAATCAATGTCCTGTTCTGCTGTCAACTGTTGTTTGGGTGGCAGGCACTGAATGCAGTGAATTGTGACAATATTTTAATTGACATCATTGGAAACTTCAGCCTGAAATGAAAATTATACACCAATAGCTTTGAATGATGTGTTGCATTATCTTTCTAGATTATGTCTTAGCTAAATGTGAAGCAACTGTTAAAACAATTACAATTAAGCGTTAATAATATATAATAACAAACTGTTTGCCTAAAACCTATTTGAAATTATTGTCTTTGTATTTGTTGTCAAATGATGGAATCAACAAACATTTGAGCCTCATTCTGGAAAAATGGGGCTTAATGCATGTGCTTCAAGTGTCTTCACAGATAAATGGGGCTTAATGCATGTGCCTCAAGTGTCGTCACAGATAAATGGGGCTAAATGCATGTGCTTCAAGTGTCTTCACAGATAAATGGGGCTTAATGCATGTGCTTCAAGTGTCTTCACAGATAAATGGGGCTTAATGCATGTGCCTCAAGTGTCTTCACAGATAAATGGGGCTTAATGCATGTGCTTCAAGTGTCTTCACAGATAAATGGGGCTTAATGCATGTGCTTCAAGTGTCTTCACAGATAATTGGGGCTTAATGCATGTGCTTCAAGTGTCTTCACAGATAAATGGGGCTTAATGCATGTGCTTCAAGTGTCTTCACAGATAAATGGGGCTTAATGCATGTGCTTCAAGTGTCTTCACAGATTAGTCTGCACAGGCTAATCAGGGATGACACTTTCCACCTGTATTTATTTTTCCATTTAAAGGAATTTTCATCTAAACCAAAATCAAGTCTAAGCGAAAGTGTTGTCCCTGATAAGCCTGTGCTGACTGCACACAGACTTATCTGGGAGACTGGGACAATATTTTACGCAAATGCATTTAATAAGCCCTGTTTTCCCAGAGCGCAGTAAATTTAGTTTGATACCAGTAAAATGACACAGATTTATTTGATGATCTGATCAGGACCTAGGTGTTCCTCATTCTGAAAAAAATATTAGCCTTATTATTCTCTCATTTAAAATCCAATTTTGCTGACCACATATTCAGGAAAGTATCCATTTATTAAACCTCAGGTGGAAATTCAATTTATTGACTTCCACCACTTTCCTATTGATTTTTCTTGTGGGTTAATTGAACTTTTAGGGTTCATTTAGTGGAATTAATGTTGAACCTACAACTTGTTTTCACAACACTATTTTGAAGAAGTTAATATTTTGTGCAGATAAATTATTTTGATTCCTTTTCATTAATGATATAAATTTGAATAACCATTATTAAACAAAACACAAGAAGAAAATCAAGGATTTTCGTATTCTTTAATTTATTCTAAATGTAACATTCAGACTTAAATTGTCCCAATTATGCTTTACCTGTTTACATTTAAGCATTTTGTTACTTACTTTAATATTCTTTTAGAAGACCATTTAAATAGCAATTAAACAAATGGATCCCATATTTTTCATGAGTTTATTATGTTTCTTAAAGTTTCAAACATTAATTAGGTATTTACAGTTCATCATAACAGTTAATCAGGTATGGGATTTGGTATGAAATTAGACAGTTTTAAATTAAAAACAAGTTTAATAGATTAAAAAAGGATAATGTCTCTGTACAAGATACTTGGGTTTTTCATTACTGTTTTATTACGACTCATAAAAGTTTTACTACATGTTAATATGATGTTATAAATTCACCCAGCCTTAAGTTAAAGGGAATACTGAATTCATCTGAGAGTTTTACAAAATAGCACAGATATTGATGTTTATTAGAGATTAGATCATGTAAACCTCCAATGAAGTTTAAATACATGTTACGATCATGTTTCAATTTAGCAATTTAGGCAACATAAAAATAAAATTGTTGCATGAAAAAAAATATTGCTGTGATGATATTTTCAATTATAATCAACTAAAATGGTATTGTTACTTTTGTGATCTGAAAAGTAAAAAAAAATGTTGAAATAAGACCACCTACAAAAAATTGTTCATTATGTAATACATAGAAAACCAGAGTGTTTAACTATTTGTAGGCCTATGCTAAATGGCACCCTATTAATTTTTTTTAATCCAATCAATCAGGATATGTTACGTTCCAATGTCATGATTATATTTAAATCATGCAATTTATATACTGAAATTTATATTATATGGAAATTTTTGACATGTGTAAGTGATACGTCAGTCATAATTTGAAATGTGATAATTCTAAATTAAATAATCTTTAATTACAAAAAAACTTGCTATCACTTGTACCAAAAACTTGACTATTGAATCAGATGTTCCCTTTCTTGTAAAATCCAGGTTCATTCAAAAGAAACTTGCACAAAGTGGCCATTAATGCCAAATTTAGACAGGCCAATTGTCCAGTTATTTTCACTCACTCAGACTCCTATGAATTGGTTTTGTATGAATCCTGCCAGTGCTTAACATGGACATCTTGAAAAGTTTCATGTTTTTTGCATGTTTTTGGTTCCATATGCCCTCCAACAATTCTGTTTCAATGAGAGTGGAACATTGTTAAACCAGTAACTGCATTTATCTGAGGTTGATCAAACAAGCCCCACAGAATGGATGTGCTTGATTCTTCCTCTAGATGTGATAAGTTTTTTTCCAAACACTGATGCATTGGGAGTGTTTGTATCTGATTGAATCTCTTCTCTTTTTCTGATAAAAATAATTTGTTTTTATAATAAAAGAAGCGATTTGGTTCATATCATTTAGATTTTATTGGGGCAAATACATCAGTCTATTATCAGATTGTGTTTTTTTATATTGCATAGTTTCAATGAAGCCTCCCCTCAGAATATTTATTGGCGGGTTTTATCATTCTTTTTCTTCTACATCTGTGTCATGAAATGCAATTATGACAGACCCAGATATTATTTGTGGATATGTTTTAAAATAAGTTTGACAGAGTATGATTTAATTGCTACAGAAAAAGTGCAGCTAATATAGTGACACAAAAAATAAGCTTGCATTCATAATTTACCATTCACCTATAACTGTTACAGTTTAATTTCTCTTTCCAACTGTCTGATTGAATTATGCAACCATGTCCTATTTTTTATCAATGAAATATAAAACAATAAATGATGAACAAATTATATTCAATCAGTGATTGGCAATTTATTATTTTTATGCCCCCCTTCGAAGAAGAGGGGCTATATTGTTTTGCACATGTCGGCCGTCAGTCGGTCGGTTGGTCCGTCCACCAGATGGTTTCCGGATGATAACTCAAGAATGCTTATAGGCCTAGGATCATGAAACTTCATAGGTACATTGATCATGACTGGCAGATGACCCCTATTGATTTTCAGGTCACTAGGTCAAAGGTCAAATTCACAGTGACTCGAAATAGTAAAATGGTTTCCAGATGATAACTCAAGAACGCTTAGGCCTAGGATCATGTAACTTCATAGGCAGATGACCCCTATTGATTTTCAGGTCACTAGGTCAAAGGTCAAGGTCACAGTGACTCGATATAGTTAAATGGTTTCAGGATGATAACCCAAGAATGCTTATGCCTAAGATCATAAAACTTCATAGGTACATTGATCATGACTTGCAGATGACCCCTATTGTTTTCAGGTCACTAGGTCAAAGGTCAAGGTCATAGTGACTCGAAACAGTAAAATGGTTTCTGGATGATAACTCAAGAATGCTTACGCCTAGGATCATGAAACTTCATATGTGCATTGATCATGACTGGCAGATGACCCCTATTGATTTTCAGGTCACTAGGTCAAAGTTTAAGGTCGCAGTGACTGGAAACAGTAAAATGGTTTCCACATGATAACTCAAGAATGCTTACAACTAGGATCATGAAACTTCATAGGTACATTGATAATGACTGGCAGATGACCCCTATTGATTTTCAGGTCACTAGGTCAAAGGTCAAGGTCACAGTGACTCGAAATAGCTATATGGTTTCCAGATGATAACTCAAGAATGCTTACGCCTAGGATCATGAAACTTCATAGGTACATTGATCATGACTGGCAGATGACCACTATTGATTTTCAGGTCACTAGGTCAACGGTCAAGGTCACAGTGACTCAAAACAGTAAAATGGTTTCCTGATGATAACTCAAGAATAATTAGGCCTAGGACCATGAAACTTCATAGGTACATTGATCATGACTGGCAGATGACCCCTATAGATTTTCAGGTCACTAGGTCAAAGGTCAAGGTCACAGTGACAAAAAACGTATTCACACAATGGCTGCCACTACAACTGACAGCCCGTATGGGATAGTGTTTTTCCCAGGCCATTTTAGCGTGGCGAAAAGCCACGCTGCCCTCCCGGATCGCCACGCTGCCCTTTTCAAAGGCAAATTTCGCCACGCGCCTTTTTTTTCAAAGGCAAATTTCGCCATGCGCCCTTATCGATAACATCTTTATTGCCTTACGATCTAACTTGGTCCGCAAAATCAGCGTCCTTGATTGTCTGTGACGCTCCGACTGTGCTTGATTTACTGGCGAGACGTCAACATCTAATCGACTATATTTAATTGAGCAGATTTTATCTATAACAGTGCTCGATTTATAGGTAGGTCTTACTGACTGCTCCAAAGCTGTGAATTAGTCATGCGTGAATAACCCCGTGTTAGTATCAATCGATAATGCTGGGGGCTATGTTATACCAAGCGCACTTTTCGCTCGGCTATGTGTACTCCTCCACGGTAATCATTACTTCGGAGACTTTTGATGAAAAACTCGATGTTATTCTCGTGGCTTTGCATGCATTATTTAGTTATATCGAAACATATATTTTTACGCATAATTACATTTAAATTCACAAACAAATTTATTCTTTATCGTTTTCGTCTTTAAGATAATTAGATCTAATTATTGAAATAATTACTGAGACGTATACTAATTTAACAAAATGAGAATCGCGTATACGAATTAACGTTGCTATGCGCACCTGTCGCTTACATCATTTGACATTTTATCAACATGGCGGACTACACAGAATTAAATTGTGACTCGGCAAAAATGGCAAATAACGTCGTAAACGATCGAATTAACGATGGAGATTATACATTAAGAAGGAATTAATGAAATGTCTGTGATAATCAACGATGCATAAAAATGTTTTAGATAGCAACAACATTATTTATTTATTTGTAATCTACTCGGTGGATGTATGTCACGGAAACGAGTGTTTGCATATTGTTAGCGATCAATTTACTCGCAATGTTATTTTAAATATCTGTCGAGATTATTGTTAGAAAATGGGATAAGACAAACATGGTTTCATTTATATGTTAGTGGATCTGTGTATAATCAGATTCATATGCATATATTGCTTTATTATGTTTGTCGTGCTGTACAGTTTATTGAAACAGCATGGAACTTCAATGTACATTGCAAGGTAAATATATTAATATAAATCATAGTAAGTTAAATACTTCTATTACCATTAAATGTGCTTGTTTATGTGTTATTTTTTTCCACAACTGCTTCTGATGCGATTACTTGTTTCCCCGTAATTCAGGTATTCAGGGAACATTTTTGCCCTTTTTTGCCTAAACTGCGCGCTAAAATGCCCTTTTTGAAAGTAATGCGCCATGCCCCTTTGCCCTCCTGGGAAAAACACTATGGGAGGCATGCATGTTTTACAAACAGCCCTTGTTATTGGTCAACTTTTTAAATGGTCTATTGAGAAGTGTAAAGCTCCATCTTTAAAGGCCTCAATCACTAATACAGATGAGCAGCATTCAAGGAAAATGGGGCTTAAATCAGTGCATGAAGTGTCGTCCTAGAATAGCCCCTGCGGTGCGCAAATTCTACTTAAGTCAAGGACAACATTTTCTGTAAAGACTGTATTTAAAAAAAAAAGAGCATTCACTTAAACAAAACAAAAAAGTACAAGCGGAAAATGTTGTCCCTGATTAGCTATAGTGCAGACTGCACAGCCTATTATCTGGGACTACACTTTATGCACGTGCATTAAACCCAGTTTTCTCAGAGCGAGGCTCATATGTTTTTAGCTCACCTGAGCACAACGTGCTCATGGTGAGCTTTTGTGATCGCTTTTTGTCTTTCATGCGTTGTGCGTCGTCTGTCGTGCGCAGTCATCATTTGCCTTGTTAACTCTCTAGAGGCCACATTTATTGTCCAATCTTCCTGAAATTTAGTCAGAAGATTGGTCTCAATGATATCTATTATGAGTTCGAAAATGGTTATGTTTGCTTGAAAAACATGGCTGCCAAGGGGCGGGCATTTTTCCTTATATGGCTATTATAGCTATATTAAAATCTTGTTAACACTCTAGAGGCCACATTTATTGTCAAATCTTCATGAAACTTGGTTAGAAGATTCATCTTAATAATATCTTGGACGAGTTCGAAAATGATGCTGTTCGGTTGAAAAACATGGCCACCAGGGGGCGGGGCATTTTTCCTTATATGGCTATTGTAAAACCTTGCTAACACTCTAGAGGCCACATTTATTTTCCGATCTTTATGAAACTTGCTCAGATGATTTGCCCCAATGATATCTTGGATGAGTTCAAAAATGGTAATCTTTGCTTGGAAAACATGGCTGCCAAGGGGCGGGGCATTTTTCCTTAAATGGCTATATGCCATAGTAAAATCTTGTTAACACTCTAGAGGCCACATTTATTGTCCGATCTTCATGAAACTTGGTCAGAACATTCATCCCAATGATATCTTGGACAAGTTGAAAAATGATGCCAGTTGGTTGAAAAACATGGCCGCCAGGGGGGGGGGGGAGGGCGGGGAATTTTTCCTTATACATGTATGGCTATAGTAAAACCTTGTTAACACTCTAGAGGCCACATTTATTTTCCGATCTTCATGAAACTTGGTCAGAAGATTTGTCCCAATGATATCTTGGATGAGTTTGAAAATGGTAACCTTTGCTTGAAAAACATGGCTGCCAAGGGGTGGGGCATTTTTCCTTATATGGCTATGTATGGCTATAGTAAAATCCTGTTAACACTCTAGAGACCACATTTATAGTCCGATCTTCATGAAACTCGGTCAGAAGATTCATACCAATAATATCTTGGACGAGTTCAAAAAAGATACCGGTTGGTTGAAAAACAAGGCCACCACGGGGCGGGGCATTTTTCCTTATATGGCTATAGTAAAACCTTGTTAACACTCTAGAGGTTACATTTATTTTCCGATCATCATGAAAGTTGGTGAGAAGATTTTTCCCAATGATATCTTGGATGAGTTCGAAAATGATTTTGGTTGCTTTAAAAACATGGCCACCAGGGGCGGGGCATTTTTTCTTATATGGCTATATATGGCTATAGTAAAACCTTGTTAACACTCTAGAGGCCACATTTATTGTCCAATCTTCATGAATCTTGGTCAGAAGATTTGTCCCAATAATATCTTGTTATCTCAGGTGAGCGACTTTGGGCCTTTTAGGCCCTCTTGTTCTTTTTTTTATATCAGGTATAATTGGTTTTGTTTCTGTCAGCACTTTGATTGCAGAATAGAGCTGCCTTAATTATGGTATTCCAACAAAGATTCTGCAGATAGTGTGCTGCAATGTGTCAATTATGCACCAATTTTATGGGTCTTCTGACTGTCATTTACTGGCAATTGTGTGGCATTTTCCCATGTTTTGAAAATAATCAGATATTTCTTTATGGTGAATTGATCAGAAGGCATTTTGTTTTTATTTCACATTAAAACATAACTTTTTGTGTGCATCTGTCTGGCTTGTTTGAGGAAAAGGTTACTGTCAAAACTACAGGAAAATGCATTTGGTATACCGTTACCATATTAAATTAAGTTTTCAGACACTCTAAAAAAATTACACTAAATTTTCGTACATCAACATATTAAGCAAAAAATTAAATTTGATGACTACTATTTTGGACATTAAGATTTTAGACCATAATAAATGACTCTAAATATTCAGGCATTTTATATTACTAACGTACTTTATCATAATTTCAACCTGCTTGCGTTAATGTGTCTGCACACTGAACATTTGCTTTTACATAAAACCAGTTTACCGTTTCATAAGCGTTATATGCTATGTTAGCGTTTCCGATCGCCAAAATCGCCAAAGGCGATTGAATCTTTCAGCTGGCGATTAAAGTTAAAAATGTGAATGAAAATGGCGATTGCAAAAAACCCTGATATTTCTCTATAAGTATATAATATTCCCTACTTTTAAAGAGAACTCGGTATCGCCAAACTGTGATATTTTACGTCCAATCGGTTACGAGAATGTTTATGGAGGCGGAGTTATATAGCTATTATTATTTTTGATTGACTTCGGTCACAGAGTAAGCGTTTATCGCAGGTTTATTAACAATGAATCACTGTTGTAGCATTAATACGTGATATAAAACCGGTAAATAAAGCAGTACATTAAAGGCGGTTTCGGGCATCATCATCACACCTTTTTACCGTACTGTAAACAATCATTAATTATGAGAAGTTAATTGCAATTGGTGAGCAGTGTAAATTTACTAACAGCGAGTAAGTTGTGAAAAACAAAACCGGTTAATAATTTGATGCGGTAACAAATTAAATCCAGTGCATGTATATTTTATCATGTCTATTTGTAGAACTGATTTACACCGTTTTTCTACAGCCACGTGATAATAACTATTCACTATATATGCATTAATACCGGTATGCCATGAAGAACCCATGTTATAAGAAAAAGCGCGAAATTATTGCTGTCATCTGCAATGCCAAGTTCTACGAATGCAAAGCATGCTTTTTTAAAAACAGACAATGTGTAACTAAATATAGCCTAGCCGTTCTGTACATGCACTATTTAAGACTTACAAATTTACCAGTACGTTTGAATAAATTATATATTGCAAGTATGGAAAAATATGTAATTTCAAGAATACATTGCAGTAAATGTAAATACATTGCAGTAAATGTATTTGTCAAGAATCAAGAAGCACCAGACTACGGCAAAAATTATTGGGAGAAGGGGGGGGGCGAATAGGAGTTACGCAAGACCCACCCAATCAAAGACCGGGGCATATTCTGAAAGTTCTAACATTGTATACTGTTTATGCCAGTGCATGAAAATAAATATAAATGAAAAAAAAAAGAAATTATTTGATTTCACGTAACAAATAATTTATTTATATGTGACTTCATTGATAATTTAATACAGTCATTATTGATACCTATAGATTCATGATAATGATTATGTCGTTCATTGAGCAAATAAGGTTATAATGTGGGTCGTCATCGTAGTGCTGAAATTTGGCTACTAATTGTTTTTCCTTAGTGCCAACCTAGATATGGGAAATATGAATTTAAAATAGACTATGGTTTTACTGACTGTGCATAGTACATCCATAATCATCTGTCAATAAGTGCCAATTATGTTAAATGAAAAAATTGTACCACAAGTTGCAACTTTTGAAGGCATAAAAGAACAAATAACAAAGTCAGTTTTATTTTTAATTAATTACAAATTC
This sequence comes from Dreissena polymorpha, assembly GCF_020536995.1. Lineage (NCBI taxonomy): Eukaryota > Metazoa > Mollusca > Bivalvia > Myida > Dreissenidae > Dreissena > Dreissena polymorpha. The sequence continues at coordinate 85,215,258 of NC_068365.1, forward strand.
ATTTTATATGAGATGTTAATCTTTAAACTTGTTGAAAAAAATGCAAGCTTGGCATAATTGTATGAAAAACTTAATGAAACATATTAAATGATTAAAAAATCATAGAAAACAATTATAAAATATAATTTAAAAAGACATATGAATAAATAGTTTGTTAAATATACAGCTACAGTATGTATTCTGTCATATTAATTCTTAGCTTGAAATGGCAGTCTCATAAACAAGGGCAATAACTGTCTGAGGATGTTAACCATACTGTTATGTAAACCTCTGACCCATATTTGTCACTTTAAATCAATTAATTTTGACCAGATTCATTACTCCTGAAAGGAAATCACATGTATTTGGTTACATAAATTTCATTCTGAAGAATAATCAAGCTAGGTACTGTTACCAGTGTACTTGATTGCCTGGAACAATGTTTAGTTGGTTGAACCGGGTTCACTGGCTGATATTTGGATGCAATCCACTGCCAATTAGCTCAATTTGTATTAGCTACTTGATTCATAGAGATCATTGAGACTGGAAATAACAGACAGACCTTGCTTATTCTGATATGATTAATTCCTCTCAGATTATCTCAGGTAAATGTTACAGATCTAATTAATCCATTAATTGAAATTGGAGAGGTCACAATGATACTCTGAAGATTTTGAAGATTTGGAAATATCTACATTTTCATTTTATTATAGAAAAAAAAAGTGAAACAAGCTCAGGGCAAATACATGTTTGTTACATGACACAGCTAAAATTTTTCTATCATTCCAACAAATCACAGTACTGTATTTCCAACCTTAGTCGAACATGCTATTATGGGTAGCTCATTATTACAGTTAACCCTTAACCACTTTGATATCGTTCTTGCTAAATTCAAGTTTTAAGGGTTTATTTCCAACCCTTAGTTACTGATGAGCAGCAAACAGCATACAACAGACCGGAGTTATGCGCAGGCTGTTCTGGTTTTATGTTGCTTGCAAAAGCCATTTTCACTTTGCTTCTTATGGAGAAAACATAATTGAAATACATTTATAAGTCTGGAAGGCATTTAAAAAGGTTATAACCAGTTAGAAAATATTATCTTGATTTCCTGTAAAACTGTTAAAATATCATGATTTTGGCGGATGCAGGTTGTTTCTCTCACTCTCAATACCTGGTTTAACTTCTTCCCCAGAAAGTATCAGCAGAAAATTGACCAATTTAATCAGTTGATAGTGGACTGATAAACACAGATTTCCTGGAGCCATTTTATGTAAGAGAATGGAACCAGTCTGTCTGCAAAATGTGTATGCCCCCCCCCCCCCCCCCCGGGACCCCCCCAACTTCAGTAATGATTGTTCTGACCTGGTCAGTCTGTATCCAACTGACTAGACTGGTGTTTAATTATGAAAATTATCAAAATAGTAAACATTTTTGATTGCCATCAGTTATTAATATGTCAGTTAAACAAATATGTATTTAAGTGTCCATAGAAGAGGACAAGTTCATGGACAACACGTTCCACCTACCGGTAGAATGGATTTCTCTTAAGGGGAGACTTCCTTTAATAAAAAGAAAATAAAGCAGAAAGTGTTGTCCCAGATTAGCCTGTGCTGTACACACAGGCTTGTATGGAATATTACATTTAAAAGAGGTTTCAATCCAGTCTAGGTGGACAGAGCATTAATCCATGTTTTCCCAGAGATGGGCTCAAAGCAGTATCAAAATTTTGCCCCATTGATGCAAAAAGGTACCATGTGCCTTCTAATTTCAATGTCACGTGGTACCTTTTTGCACCAAGGGAGTGAAATACTTTGTAGAGTTACAGGAAGAAAGCTTGTGTACAATATAGAGTGGTCATTCATTTTCAATCTGTTGCCCACACTAACAACAGTTAGATTGAATGGATGCCCCAGGTTCTGGTGTGTATCACAGACAACAGGTATGTGTGCCACAATGAGCCATCAGGGTCAAGTGCTCCATTTCAGACCTAATTGGTTTATATTGCTACATTTCTCCCCATAGGAAATGTGATTTCTTACACCTATCTGTAACACAGAACATTTGTTACTGAACATGAACTCTTGATCTCATACAGAATGAAGAATGAGTCAATTGCTTTTGAACATAATAAATATGATATTCAATGAATATAGGCTTTAAGAATTTCTGCCATTAAAGTTAGAATATAATTATATATACAATCAATGACCAGGAATTCTAAAACTTAAAGCACTCTCATGAAGAAGAATTCTTCTTATGAAACTTCATATGTCTAGTAAATACATGGATGCAAATTTGTTTTTGTCACTGTATTTAAACTTTTAGTGTTTTTTTTATATTACAACTTTAACCTGTGTGATTTAGGAATACTACAACTAATGTAAGACATGCCTGTGCAGGTTATTGTTATTGTTGGTGCACGATGACAGTGGAGTAGAGATGATTCAATTCAATTTTTTGTTACAGTAGAACCCCTTCTAAACTGAACATCTTTTATGGTCACACTGACATCTTCTTACATATTTTTATTTGTTAAATGCTATGTCCTGAATTATTTTTATACTAATTGCTAACATATAACAAAACTTGTATTCTTTCGCATTCATTTTCTGTTTGTCTTAGTGTTCTGCGTGTACCATTCTCTGCAAATTGATAAGACATAATTAATATTTACAAAATCCCCGGAAACTAGTTAAAATGCTGTCAAATAATGATGAGAAATGTGTTTAACAACAAAGGGGTTACAATGCTGTTGACACAAGCCTTAGACTGTATTTGCATTATTTATTATTTGTACCACAACGCTCATTAACGTGTGCATACTTGAATAGTGACATCTCCAGTAGGTTGAAATTCAGCCAATAAGGAACAAGCACGTATAGAACACTGACCAATGGGATTCATAACTGAGTTTCACGGGCTAGATGTTAGAGGGAAACAAGACAGTTAGCGTTTAGACTTGGAGACGTACGGATCGAGAAAGACACAATCATGTAGCAATCACAACGTATTTGTATAACTGAAAATATTAAATATGTTAGACATTAAATTTGACTAGAAACTGATATGTGGTGTTGTTAATATTTTATCCTATATTATGCAGAGAAATGAACATAAAAAGAGAGGGACCGACTTGTCCCATGCGCGGCATGAGAAAATGGTAGTTGATGCAAAACTCGTCATCTTGGCATTATGCGCATGACGAGATATCAAATGATAGGCTACACACTGGTAATTTAAGAGATTGAACATTGTTAGTAACTATGTGTCGTCCATGAACTATGAACGATTACGCGACAATGCAAAGCATGCCATGTAAAAAATGAGTCTGGTTAAACTGTTAAGTAGATCTCATGCTGTTTGTTTTGCAATATTGGTGATCCAGTCTTATTTAAAACCTATACCCTACAGTAGTGTTTTTAGCTCACCTGTCACGAAGTGACATGGTGAGCTTATGTGACCGTGTGATGTCCGGCGTCCGTATGTGTGTGCGTGTGTGCGTGTGTCCGTCAACAATTTGTTTGTGTAGACAGTAGAGGTCACAGTTTTCATCCAATCTTTATGAAATTTGGTCAGAATGTTTATCTTGATGAAATCTGGGTTGGGATAGTATTTGGGTTATCTTGGATCAAAAACTAGGTCACTAGGCAGGGCTTTTTTTCCTGACTTTGTGAAGCGGCCCTGGCCCCTCACTTTGTGAAAAAATGAGTCGCGAACTTGTCAAAATTGTGAAAAATTGAGTCGCGAACTTTTCAAAATTGTGAAAAATTGAGTCGCGAACTTCTTAAAATTGTGAAAAAACGAGTCGCGAACTTCTTTAAATTGTGAAATTCAAAGTTCAATGCATTAGCATAGCTAAAGCATGTTAAACACTTGAATATTATCAAAATTTCCTTAAATAATGCAATAAAGGCATATTTTCCTTCTATGAATACTGTATTTGATACAATAACAACACATATACATATATCTGATTTGCAAAAAATTATTCATGTACCAAATGCAACTAAAATACCTGGTCCCAACAATTCTTTACCACAGGAATAACATTTATAAACATAGAACATTTCAAGGGCACATAACTCAGACATGTTCTGGACTTTACAGCTTTAGAACTCTGTTCTTTTTACTCTTGAAAATGTCAATAATTCTCTCAAAATCTGAAGAGGAAAGTTCCTTCTTCATGATAATTTTCATGTTCTGTGAGCCTGACCCTCGCCAGTGCACGATGATCTCCCTGGGAGGTTGTCATTTGATCTGAAACATTAGGTATACATTGAAAAACAGTACTTTTGTAAGAAATGTAAACAAGTTATTTTATTTTTCACATTTTTTCACAAAGCATAAATAGACTACATACAAAGTTTGAATCATGAATATGTGTCATGAATATGCATTTAAATGAAAAAAATATATATGAAAAAACCACATTATTACATGTACTTTAACCAAGATTTCCAATCGTAAACAGATACGAATAACAAGTCTCGGTCATCAATACTAGGGGACGTTTTGACTAGGGGCCGTTTTGACTAGCTTCCATCAATACATAAGCCCCGGCAGATACTTTCACTTTTATCAAATGACTTTCCTTATAATGTTATCAATGTGCATGTTTCAAATCTTACCCATCTGTAGAAAGCTTTTGTTTCTTTACTGTTATCCCAAATTTAAATAAATCGGGATTATTTTGCATTTTTTCTTTAATTTTCTTCGTGTAGTAGAGAGCGTTCGGCGTCGCCATTTTTTATAGTGACGTTGCTGGGCAGAGCTTTTACTATTTACGCCGGTTTCACCGGTTACACAACACTTTAAAATCGATTAAAACAAGCAATCATCGGTAACGCGAGTCGACAGTTTTTCGCGAATTCGGAATTAAAAACGAGGTTATGCAACTTATATTTCTGTTCCGAAATGGCCGTTTTTGACAGTTTTGAGCACAAAAAGTCCGTTTTTCACGATTTAAAACGGCCGTTTTTGTAAATATTCACGGCCATGTCAGGTTTGTGAATTGGCCGTGTCAAAATTGTGAAATGTCCGTCCACGGCCAATCGCAAAGAAGGAAAAAAAGCCCTGCTAGGTAAAAAACTAGGTCACATAATAGGTCAAATAATAGAAAAACATTGTGTAGACAATAGAGGTCGCAGTTTTCATCCAATCTTTATGAAATTTGGTCAGAATGTTTATCTTGATGAAATCTGGGTTGGGATTGTATTAAGGTTATCTGTGGTCACAAACTAGGTCACTAGGTCAAAAACTAGGTCAAATAATAGAAAAACCTTGTGTAGACAGTAGAGGTCACAGTTTTCATCCAATCTTTATGAAATTTAGTCAGAATGTTTATCTTGATGAAATCTGGGTTGGGATTGTATTTGGGTCATCTGGGGTTAAAAACTAGGTCACTAGGTCAAAAACTAGGTCAAAAAGTAGAAAAACCTTGTGTAGACAGTAGAGGTCACAGTTTTCATCCAATCTTTATGAAATTTGGTCAGAATGTTTATCTTGATAAAATCTGGGTTGGGATTGTATTTGGGTCATTTGGGGTCAAAAACTAGGTCACTATATCAAAAACTAGGTCAAATAATAGAAAAACCTTGTGTAGACAATAGAGGTCGCAGTTTTCATTCAATATTTATGAAATTAGGTCAGAATGTTTATTTTGATGAAATCTGGGTTGGGATTGTATTTGGGTCATCTGAGGTCAAAAACTAGGTCACTAGGTCAAATAATAGAAAAACGGTCAACAATTTGTTTGTGTAGACAGTAGAGGTCACAGTTTCCATCCAATCTTTATGAAATTTGGTCAGAATGTTTATCTTGATGAAATCTGGGTTGGGATTGTATTTGGGTCATCTGGGGTCAAAAACTAGGTCACTAGGTCAAAAACTAGGTCACTAGGTCAAATAATAGAAAAACCTTGTATAGACAATAGACTCCGCCTTGGCGAAATGTTGTTAATGATTTCATGAACACTTCAAGCCAATCAGGAATTGTTCATGAACCGTTCTCAAAAAGTTCCTGATCTTGGTTCATGAACTTTTGGACATGAACTGTTCTTAAGACACGTTCATGAACAGTTTATGAATTTTTGTTGAACACTTCAAAGTTCATGAACAGTTCTTCATCTAACCATAAATACCTAGTAATGAACATTTCATGAACAATTATTTCTGATGACTTTTCTGAGACAGACTTTGAGGATCCATCATGAATAATTCATGAATTCCTTTGTGCTAGATGTTTAATAAATATTTTTGAAAGTAATATTGAAATGTCTAGCATACTAATCTTGTAGATTTGTGAAACCTGTGAAGTTAGTATGAATATGCATAGTATTTTCACCACTGTAAGTAAGAGTTCTTGACCTGTTCTAGAGAATTTTAAGAACATTTGTACAAGAACTGTTCAAGAACTGCCTCCAGGAACAGTTCAATAACTTTTTAAGGACCTTTCCTGTTCTTGAATTATTCTTAAACTATTCTTGAACACTTTAAGAACGTTTTTGAACAACATGTTTCCTTCTGATGTTCTTAAACTGGTCTACACAATGTTTTTTTAACATATGATGGACTTTTTAAGAATCCAATATGTTCTTAAAAGGATCTGTCATTGTTCTTGGAAGACTTAAAAGACAAGTTTAAGAACGTTTTAAGGACATCTTATTTCAAGAACAGTTTAAGATGATATCAAGAACTCAAACATGTACATTGCATTGCTGTTTTTACAAAGGAAGAATATTGTGTGCACAGGAAGTTGAAACAGAAGGCACATGGTTTATGTTATATTTGAAAATGTAAGTCTTTAATAAATTACCGGCTGAACTGATCAGCCATTGGTTCCATTTCAAGTTCTTTGGCACTGTAAGTGTAACCATTTCAGGGAAACCATTGATTAGTAAATGATTCTTGAACTGAAAATGAGACTATTCATAATCTTTTCAATACATGAATTATTCATGAACATATAGTGCAAAGTTGTATTATGAAATTTAAAGAGTATTATCAAACCACTTGTATCTCAGTTATTAGTGTTATATTTAAATTATTGTTATATGTTGCTATCAATATGTTAAGTGCTAATATAAGACTTGTTTCTTCTTACCCTGACCTGTTTGTTGAGTAACCTTTGCATAAATTGACAAATTCTTGTTCATGAATAGTTCATGAACACTTCATGCCACCTCAGTTCATGAACTCTTGAAGAACTATGGTTCATGAACTATTCACTGACAGTCCGTGAACAGAAAATGAGCCATTGAAAAAATAGAAGAAAAATGTTCATGAACAGCAAAACCCTGAAGAATTTTTCAAGAATTGTGTTGTTCGTGAACTATTCAAAAACACTTCATGCCATTTGTGTTCATGAATAGTTCATGAACATTTCATGCCATAGTGGTTCAAGAATAGTTTATGAACACTTCATGCCATGAGGGTTCAAGAATAGTTCATGAACACTTTATGCCATTTTGTTTCAAGAATATTTCATGAACACTTCATGCCATTAGTGTTCCTTTACAGTTCATGAACTAAAATTTCAAGAACATTTTACAGACATGGCTCATTTTCTGTTCACTGACTATTCGTGAACAATTCATGAACTCAGTTCACGAACAGTTCATGAACAGTTCACGAATTATTCGTGAACTGCAGAACAACATTTCGCAGGGAAGGTCACAGTTTTCATCCAATCTTTATGAAATTTGGTCAGAATGTTTATCTTGATGAAATCTGGGTTGGGATTGTATTTGGGTCATCTGGGGTCAAAAACTAGGTCACTAGGTCAAATAATAGAAAAACCTTGTGTAGACAATAGAGGTCACAGTTTTCATCCAATCTTTAAAAAAAAATGATCAGAATGTTTATCTTGATGAAATCTGGGATGGGATTGTATTTGGGTCACCTGGGGTCAAAAACTAGGTCACTAGGTCAAATAATAGAAAAACGTTGTGTAGACAAAAGAGGTCACAGTTTTCATCTAATCTTTATAAAATTTGGTCACAATGTTTATCTTGATGAAATCTGGGTTGGGATTGTATTTGGTTAGTCAGGTGAGCGATTCAGGGCCATCATCAGGCCCTCTTGTTATCAGATACAGTTGGGTAGTGGAAAATGATTTGTGATGTTTGTAAAGATACCATGCATTCTACAAGTGATTAAGATGTGATAATTAGATTCCATGTACCATAACTGAGGAGATGCGAAAAATTTGTAATGTCTTTATCCAGCAGCATGCGAGAGCTGTTTGGAGCTTATTAAGCAAAAGCAGTTCAAATCTTTCGCAATTATAGAAACATAGTATTCGAAACAAGATTTATATTGGGAAAAGGTTCCAGCACATTGACAAACATCCAGATCCATTGGAGTCAATTGGCATCTTGCAATGACTTCCTTGCAACTGCTCAACACACTGGTGAACTAGAAATGGCGTGGCAGAGGCCAACGTGTATCCCCACGCCACATGTTTGACCCAGGGGGCGCCCCAGGGTTGGTAATGGGGCCATACATGTACATAGTTGAGATTGACCGTATTGTCAGTATCAATGTGAAGTAAATCGGTGTAGAAATGAAAAAGTTATGGTAAAAGGCAATTTTGGGTGGGTGTGGTCTATGTGGGCAGGGGCGCCCCAGGGTTGGTAATGGGGCCATACATAGTTGAGATTGACCGTATTGTCATTAGAGATGTTCAGTATCAATTTGAAGTAAGTCGGTGTAGAAATGAAGAAGTTATAGTAAAAGGCAATTTTGGTGGGCGTGGTCTATGTGGGCGGGGCGCCCCAGGGTTGGTAATGGGGCCATGCATAGTTGCGATTTACCGTATTGTCATAAGAGATGTTCAGTATCAATTTGAAGTAAATCGGTTTAGAAATGAAGAGGTTAATGTAAAATAACATTAAAAAATGAGTGAAAACCTCTGACCCGGCCCCACCCCAACCCCTATAACTTTTGACCCAGGGGTCAGATCAAAATTCCAAATAGTGCAGGGTCGCACATATGCTCATAGCTACCATGTGTGTAAGTTTCAAGGTTCTAGTGCTTATAGTGTAGGAGGAGATAGTGGCCAGGACGGACGGACAGACAGACGGACGGACAGAAAGACGGATGGACAGACGGACAGACGGCGGAGATAACAACAATATCCCCAGGCTTTCAGTGTAAAATATACTGGCTGCTGGCCGATTATTGGCAGCTAGGTGCATGACGTTGTACTCGGGTGTTATCAAAACTGATGTTCTTTGTTTTGAAGAACTATAACGACCACTTCAGGGTTACCAGCTTTTTGTATGAACTAAATTCCCTGATTTTCCCTGATATTTCCCTGATGGAAAATAAAAATTCGAGGATCATAATTTCGACCTTTTTCTTTTTTTAGACACCCTCACAATAAAAAGCAGTTGCAGACATATCTTAGCTACATGTATGCTACAAATCCACCATAGGCATGCAGAGGATTCGATTTGCTGTTTTAATCATATGGACTTCTCGACACAAGTCGGGAAAGTCTGACCAAACAAAATTCCCTGATTTTTCCCTGATGTCAGGAACTTTTCCCTGATTTCCAGGTTGAGTGGGAACCCTGCACTTATGCCAGATGACCGATATACTCCGGTGACCGATAGGTCATGTTGGACTGGATTTAAACTTATCTTCCAGGTCCCATATGTATTCAGAGCTTGAACAAACACATTCATATTTTAAAATTCCTGAAGATTGAGCTTCAGACCCCCTAACTGCCATGTGGTTCAATAAAAGTAGAAAACAGGGTATTAGGGATAAGATGAGAAGTCATTATTCATACTTCACATCTTATGAAGTTCTGAATCGTTTTGGAGTGTCTACTTTCTACTATTTTGTGTTTCATAATTTTCAACAATCTGTTCACAGCCCATTTTTTACACACATTGAAAATAAATCATGTTGTAGAAGCAGCACATACATTATTCACAACACGAACACAAAATATTTGCAACAATTGCATATTAAGAATGTTTATACTTTTTTGGCAATTAAGATGGAATAAATATTTCTCAATCACAATATAGAATAGGCCTTTCCAGCTTTTGCTTCTTACATTCATTAATTCCTTCCAACCTTTTGTTCTGGTTATTTGTTTTTCTCCTGAAGAAGAAATGGCTGAATGCATGAGCGTAAAGTATTTTCCAAGATTATCCTGTGCATTTTGCACTGGGACAACATTTTCCACCGAGACTGGATTTTCGCTACAAAGAGATTTACTATAAAGGAAAAATTCCATAAAAGAGGTAAGGACGACACTATATAAACATGCATTAAGCCCGGTTTTCCCAGAGACTGGCTAAATTTCATTTAACCCTTTACCACTAACATGTAGATACGTATTTTGACGCCTTTGTAGTCCCTCAGAAAGTTAAATTTGATTTAAGACCTTTCTTAATAGATTCAAAATTTAAAGGCTTCGTTTCTAACCCTTAGATACTGATGTATCAGCAGCAAACAGCACAAAACCTGAACAGACTGCGAGTTACTCGCAGGTGGTTTTAAGCTGTTTGCACATTTTCACTCTGCGTCTGCGTGGGAAAGGGTTAATTCAGCACAGCAGCACTCTGTTTGTTTGACAATTTTAGCCCTGTGTAATAATACAAAACTTATTTAGTATTTCAATAAACTCATCATTTATTAAATGATTTCATGTAATTAAATAATGAAAACGATACCAACTTATAACATGAAGTGCACTGAAGATATAACGCAGATGTTGATTGTTGACAATTACATATAAAAGCTGATGAAGTATGATGGACCTTTCAGTAATAATTTGATAATTAGTGAAGCCCTACAACACAGGTTTCTGATTTAATATTAAATGGATAAATAAACTGCATAACAGGGGTTAAGTGCCAAACTGGTGTATTTTATCAACAGATATTCAGGAGATACAGTAATTTAAACTGTTCAAACCCCATTAAATAACATACATTTATGTGACATCCTAGCAGCTTTAAAAATAAATGTAACGAAAAATCCTGATAATTTTTTTTGAGGATTTGTAACAAAGTGTTTGATACAGTATAATGAATAGACCAAATAAGTACAAAAAATGTACAGAGTGCAGTAAAATTGAGTTAATTTAGTAGTTCAGTTTATTTGATAATCCATGTCCTAAAAATAACATTTATCATAGGCCATAATAATAATTGTTAGATAAATTTGAATACAAACCTACTGCGGTCACTTTGACATAATGAACGTATTTGCGATTATAGTTTTATCTCTATAAGTATCTTCTTAAATACTCTATTCATTGCAAAGCATAATTATGCAATTTTAAATTTGTTTAAGTTACGCCATTTCTTTATACATTAATATTTACAATATTCAGTCTATGCCAGTTTTGTTTGAACCCTTTTGTCAAAGAGCCTGTTTTTAATTGGTCTATACAGAAGATCAATGATGAAACGCCTTTGAGTACATTAGGTCATTTCACTTTGTTTTCTTTGTACATATTTATCTTTGGGGTAAAAGGTGTTCAAATATTTGGATGGATTTAGTTAAAGTATACAACAGAACAAATTGTAATCAGTTATAACTTATTGAAATGTAAAGAATGAAGAATTAAGGTCACTTCTAGTATAAAGAATTTGATGTTAAAGGGATCTTTTCACGCTTTGGTAAATTGACAAAATTGAAAAAAGTTGTTTCAGATTCGCAAATTTTCGTTTTAGTTATGATATTTGTGAGGAAACAGTAATACTGAACATTTACCATGGTCTAATATAGCCATTATATGCATCTTTTGACGATTTTAAAATCTAAAAATTATAAAGCGTTGCAACGCGAAACGATTGAATAATTTGGAGAGTTCTGTTTTTGTCGTTAAATTTTGTGAAACTACGAAGATTGCTTATATAAGGTATAAAATACTTCAAGTATATGTAATCGGCGGAATAGCTCAGTAGGCTGAAGCGTTTTTACTTCAGGACTCTGGCAGGACTCCAGGGGTCACTGGTTCGAAACCTGTTCCGGGATATGTTCTTTTCCTTTTTTTAATTTTATTCTTGATTTTTTACTGGAGCTTTTACGATCCAATGTTTACATTTATCGATATAAAGCATTTAATGAATAAGTTAAAAAATGCCAAAATCTGTGAAAAGGCCCCTTTAATTTATACAAATTGTATTCAAGGGGTAATTATCAGGCATTAGTAATAATCATCAACAGTTGAAAATAAATAACATGTACAGCTGCTCTACAAGCTATACAGGGAACAGCAACAGCTTGATCTGTGATGTAATTTAGCCTTGTTCTGGGAAAACATGGCTTAATGCATGTGCGTAAAAGCTTTTGCCTTAGATTAGCTTGTGCATTCTGCACATTCTAAATAGGAACGACATGTTCCATTCTAAACTGGATTTTGTTTAGAAGAGAATTCCTTAAAATGAAAAATTGTGTGAAAGCACAATAAAGCTCAGTTTTCCCAAAAACAAGGCATAATTTGATACACAGGTGGTTAGCGTGTGGCTATGCTATTAATTAGTGAAAACATCATTTATTCTTTATGAATGAAATCTCCAGTTGTAAAGACACACCTCCGCATTGGACCAATGAAATCACTCGTATGTTTAAAATGTCAGTTAGTTGAAATGTATGTAAACAAAGGTTTCAAACGGCGCTGGACAGTTAGTCTTGATGCAGAATGTAACGACAAGAACGGTAATAATGTTTTTTCATACGTTTTATTGAATTATGGTATCGAACTTAATGAACTTTGTAGGGAAGTTGCCCTTTACTCCGTGAAGATTTCAGTCTTAAAGACAGCATGATCACTGTCAACTGGGTCATGCGTGTTGTGTATCGTGTTATTTCTTAAAAGTTGACCCAGCATTTGTAAAAATATTGCAAGACATATACATTTCCAGAAAGGAAATTCATTTCTGCGTTGAATAAGACCGAAATCGTGAAAATCGCTGCAAAATTGATAAAGATATGGCTGTTCAAAGCGATGCACCCCGTTTTGGGCTGATTTTGAGTTGCATACCTTGTTATATATAATTGATAGTGAAATATTTTTTTTCAGAAAAGTTAATTTTTCGTTATAATATGATTATTTATCATTCAAAATGATGTTTTCACTAATTAATATCATAGCCACACGCTAACCACCTGTGATTTGATAGTGCTGTTTTTAATAATAATTATTTAATTATTCTGACATTTGTATAGCAACATCTTAGTGACAAAATTAAGGTGTTAACCATTTCATAAAAAAACATATTGTGTGACCCTCTTTATTAAAATCAAAATTATGTATCCTTACATGGAAATGTACATACAAAAACAACAACAATATAAATGGGGAAAAAGTTTGCATATCCGAGCAGAATGAACAAAAATGACTTTTATATGACAGGCTTCAGTTAAAAAAGGACATAATTATAATTGACTCTATTATTACTGCCATCTCAGGTGTTGTTAAGACTGTTTTACTCCCCCCCTTCAGGTGATTTATGAGTTTTCATGGAGGTGTAATCAGGCTCAATTAATTATTGCTTTGTCTAATACAGATTAATCGGTTCACAGGTATTGAGAAATAAAACAAAGGGTCTTTACATGACTGTGATTCAACAATACTGTACTTTTTGGAAGAACTTTAATTTTGGGCTACTGTAACCTGGCATTTTGTATTTCAGATATTATAATTACACTTACAGTACAGCTCACGCAAAAAAAGCAAATTCCGCGATCCGCGGAGTTTGGCGACATTGAGTGTACGCGGAGTCGACTCGGCATCGACCATCTTGCCGCCGAGTGGCCGCGTTTATTCGCGGAGTCACTCCGCATCTCGACTCCGCGAAACGCCTCGGCATGATGCCGAGGAAATTTGTGATATGACGCCTAGTCACTCGGCGAACAATGTTATGAACTATAATCTAACTTGGATAGAAACTGATCCCGAGTTTTGCATCATAATGTGTATTAAATGTAAAGTAACTACGTTCCGAAAAACATACACTACATAATACATTGAAAATGTTCGTTATTAGAATTTTCATCATATTTCCAAATTATCCGTATTCTTTAGCGCATACATGCGACTTCTCACGTTTCTATCTATTACCAGATAATCCCATTTATACGTCTTCCATTTGTAAAAGCAAATTCGGGTAAATATTGACGAAACTAATGCTTAAGAATTTCATTTACACAAATGTTTAACATTTGTCTAAAGTATCAAATGGATTTCGGCATAAGATTTTATTAAAAGATTTGATGAAATAAGTGCCCTATCAGGACAGGGGTATTCCAACTTGCGTAAGTCACCTGAAGCGGTGTGCGCGCGTCGTGTACAGTTCATGTTCTATTACAAATTCTAGTCACAAATAAATATTGCACATCATTCAATGAATTATTTTGTCCGGATAAAAAGCGTGATAATTGGCGTATGTGTATTTATTGCTAAATAAAAACTTTGGAATGCAGACAGCAGTGGGACCTTTTAATTTCGATTCAGAGTTTCGTAGTGAATTTCAAATTACCGAAGCATCTCGCGAATTATTTGGCATTGACATTTACTCTAAAATAAAATAAAATTCAAACACGCTGTATCGTTAGCGTTACGCGCTTTTAGTTCCTTAATTATTGAAACAATTGTTGAAATGTATAGTATACTGATTGCACAAAAAAGCGTCGTGTATCGGTCATATTCTTTTGAAACGACCAATAAACAACTTAATTTATCTACAGATTTTATGCTACATCTGCAAGTCATTTACTGGGAATCGGGAAAAAAATGGAAGTAAATGTTTGATTGTAAATTGTCAAACTTAATTATATTTTGTGTCGTCTGTGTATATTGGTTTTGTTCTCATTTGTGTTTAGCAATTCTTATGAAAATTATTTTCAATGTTTAAAGCAAGTCACGTTTCCGATATCATATACATGTACGGGAATTAACTGTGTGAGCTACTTCGATCTGTTTACTGACCTCTATTAAATCATTGTTTTTGTAAGACGACACGTGCATATCTAAAGTTTGGGTTTCGTAATACACAGGATATTGGATGTTCAGGGCTTGATTGGGCAATAAAACAAAGACGCAGTCGTCGGTTTTCGGTAGAACTTTTGTACTGACCACCATAATAATTAAGTGTACGTGCTTATCTAACATTTAGCGCTCAAAAAGACGGGTCTTACCCACTTTATGCTTATTTGAGCCATAAAACACAATTCCGATGGTTGTTTTGAGAAGCACATGTGATCAGAATCTAAAAAGTTCGAGTAAAAAATCACAGAGATAATGATCTGAAAATTGCAAGGAGTCTGAAATTAAACAAAATGCTGATGTAATATATATATCGATGCTCTAACTGTCCATCGCCCATGAAGTCTGCGCATGTTTGTTCTAGTTTGTAACCTTTTCCACTTATGCGTGGTGTACATGTACATGTCTATAATATTTTAAGACGACAGAAAAACACTGAATATTATGTGTAACAATAAAAAAATGGTTTGATATTCACTTGTTTGTTTGTAGAACAATTCGGGATTGCCAATATAAAATGAATGTCTCCTTTTCCAAATGTCAACATGTATTTTACACCCATGCACATGACAGGTTTTACTCTGTCTTTTAAGACGCCGAGGATAAAAGAAATAATGTTCGCACCTAGCTGAAGGTGATAAGACTGTGATAATTGTGTGTTATTTATGCTATTATCAGTTTGAAGCCACGACGAACCCATGATCGAGATATAACCTATCTAACACCATCGAAATTATAATCTGCATAAAAATGCATGGTCACATTTATGAAATGATTTTATTAAACAATTAAAGGGAAGAAATTTTAGGGACCGAAAGGATTGTCAATTATTTTATTATTAAATTGCATTGAGACGAGTTGACGAGTCACGTCACTCGCACCTGCAAAATAAGGGGATTATTTAAGCGCGAGTAGAAACTGTACAACATTGTAGTTTAAACTCACAATAATCCCCATCATTTATAATATTTAAAATGTTTTTGAAACATAAATGATGTAACAAAGTGTTTAAGATTATGATGCGCTCGGTGTTTACACTTTTCAATATTTTGAGAGATCTTTCTAAAATATTTGCTACCAGTTTTTGTACAAGAGAAACGATTCGAAACGAACTCGTTTAGAAATAGTGTTTAGTGCTCAAATAAGGATGAAATAAGGATTGAAAAAAACACTACATATATCGATCCCATGCACATAACATACATGTATTAAACATAACTTGAACTTCTAATTTCTGCGTATTGTCGTGATACAACAACAACCTTTAATAGCATATATGCATAATACAATGCTTTTTGAAACAAAACAGAAAGTTACGCAGTGTGTATAATTTCAATACATTGATTTAATAAGAGAAGTTTACAAAAAGACAGTAATACAACAGATTAATCAATTCAATTATATATCCAACTGTAACACGAGGAAATTGTACAAATATTTGATTATACAAACATTCAATTAAAAAATTAAATAACATGGCTATAGTCTTGCGAAAGTTAACAATTATAACTGATTGACTTTATTATTACGAATTTCATTAGCATTAAACATATATTTAGCAAGGTTTATAATGTCTTTTTTATTTGTCGACTGCATTAGAATGTGAAATTGTTTCTTTCTAATTTCTCTAAATGAAGATACAATTATTTCAAGAATCGAGACACCATCATTTGAACATATACATGTACACTCCGGTGTTTAATTACCCCCTTTGTTGAGCGCAAACCGATTATCTCGTTATGATCAGATGCATATGATGTAAAGACATTTACCCGGAACACCGTGTACTAACTAACAACACGGTGACATGTTTTGTTCTGGACGTCAGACAATTTATTAAATAATGCATTGCCAAAAATACTAAATTAATTAATACATGTAAAAATCAAAAGCAATTTGGCCAAAACAGATTATCATAAACTACGTGTTGCATAGATTTTAGCCAGTTCAATCAAACTTGTTTAATGTCTATATAAAAAGTTTGTATTATGTATTAAGCTGGTAAATTGAAACTCCATTTTTACCTATTGAAAATAAGTTGTTCCTTGTACAAGAAATAATACGGCCAATTTATATCTTTGCTTTGTTTGTTAAAATAGGGAATTTGTTTGTTTTTTGTCACTTTTACCCTGATGCTTATAACACCATTTGTTTAGGAATAAAAAGCGCCACTTGACATGGTATCTACAGAACATTAGTTATGGGTTTTCATGTTTATTTCGGAGTCTCGCAACAATTTATTAACTAGCGCTCGGTTGGTCATTGTCGGCTCTGGTACCTATTTAAAGTAACCCGAGTACACTTAAGTACATGAATACTACAATGTACGCCGGGTACAGAAAATATAGTAAAACATACCCGGGAATATTGACGCTAAATTGGTCGATGTTGGCTCATTTTTTCAGAATAATTGTGTAAATAATTTTCTGTGAAATGGCCATTAATTATCGAAATTCATACTCAAAAACCATGTTGAGACAGGTTTTGTTTAAAAAAAGAATTTTGTTTCGTAATTCGGATGTGCGTTTTTCGATTGTGATTGAATAAAACTCGGGTACAGTCGTATTTCCCCTACCAGGGGTATTTAGTATACTGGGGTACTTAAAGTAGTACTTGAGCCAATACGACCAATCGAGCTTAATGAGCCCGTTTTCCCATGCATAGTTTTACAATAATGACGTAAGGCGAATATCCGGGTTGTCAAAATAACGAAGTGAAGATTGTCCGGATTAAGAAAATTAGGCTTGCAAGAAAACTATGGAGTTAAGCGTAACAATTGGGAATTCATTATTGAGAACATGAAATATATATAGACACATAACATTGTTAACATTTCAACATTACATAGAGGATATTTGTTGGATTCGGTGGATTATCTATTTTAATTCACGAGTGATCATAGAAAATAATATTTTCACGAGTGGCGCAGCCACGAGTGAAAATATATATTTTCTATGATCACGAGTGAATTAAAATCGATAATCCATCGATTCCAACAAATTTTCTTTTTATTTTATGCTTTATTTCACAGTTTATATACATTGTTAAAGAGTTTAACTAAAGAATTTCGTTGGGAACATGACGTCATTTCGTCAAAAAAATGACGTCATTTAACATAAACAGTGAAAATTATCGATAATTTTCACTGATAATTTTCATTGTTTGAAACAGTGAAATTATCAGTTTTAATTCACTGATATTTCTCTATAAACCACCGGAAAGCATAAAATAAAAAGTAAATATAAAAAATAATTGTTACCGGTATTGAATATCGTCTTAACTCCACATTTTAATTAGGCGGACACGCGAAATTCTGTAAATACATGTAGTTATTGCATGTATGTTAACTCTTGATTATTATTGATTATTGCGTGTTTTTTTCCAAGTGCAACGACATTAACAAAAAAATATATCCATTTTATCTGCGCTACATTGTTTTTATAGTGCTCACGCTTTACATGCGGAAAACGTGATAACACTTTATAATTATTTTTATTTTCGCGCAATTTCTAGCAGAACCAAAGGTTTACATGACACGTGAATTTTGTCAAAATAATAATAATTTGTGCGTCATTTGAACAATGTTATTTTGACTACCATATCCATATCACTTTTAACGTCTCTATCTATTACTCGATATTTCCGTTTATCACGACCTCCACATCCACGGCGGTATTCTCACTGAGCATGTGTATATCACCTGAAGTCTCTTTCAGAAAATCGGGACGAAGTGAAAGTAATTTATTTTGAAGTGATATTATGGGCATTACATATATCCCGGAAAAAACTACTTTTTGGAAAAACCCACTAATCTGCTGGTACAAATAAAGCTGACCCATTTATAATCCTTTCAAAATCACACACTGTATCAACCGTTATGATTTAAAGTAAGCTATCATTGGTTGATATAATGGTCCAGCGTTGTTTGTACCGGGGTGATTAGTGGGTTTTCTAAACTCGTGCTTTTCCGGGATAAGTCTGTCACTGTTGAATTGAGCTGAAAAAAGTTAACAGGTCAAAAGAGTAAGTTAAAATGTGGTTACTGACCAATTATCTGCAACTCATTTTGCTACAAGTTGTTTATAAAAATATATTCTTTATTCGATATTTTACGTGACTCACCCAGTCCTGTAAGCCGAAATGATCCGTAAAACAAAATTGTGTCTTTGTGTCGTATAAACGTATCTGCACTAGAACTAAATTTAGGTTCACATTTTACATGCATACAGTTGTCAAACGAAAGTACGGTTGATATTCAAATGCATTATTTTTCTCTTTCCGGGATATTGTTTTAGTATGTTGATGCTGCATTAACAAATATAAGTGTATATGAAGTGAAAACACCAAAAATAAACAACGGTTGCGATAGGCACCTATAAACTGTTAGATGCCCATACTATCACTTTAAATAAACCATCATTTTCATCAAATAGTCAACATTTTTTATATTTTGTGTCGTCTGTGTATGTTGGTTTGGTTCTCATATGCATTATAGAAAATCTTATGAAAATAAATAACGTTTCGACGTTTAAAGCAAGTCTCGTTTCCGAAATCATCTACGGGATTTAACTGTGTAAACTTTAACTCGATATAGATCTAGTTACTCTCATCATTGTTTTGAGAGATGACATCCGATGGGAATTTAATTAAATGTATGCAGATATCGAGACATGTTAACAATCGCACAAAAGAAAACATACCAGCGTATTTTCTGTGTATGTTTCTATCTTTCGATAACATGTGTTATAGATTAGTATACAATCAATATTTGTAAATAGTTATACTCGGTGAATCGCCGCATGTGTGCGGCGTGACTCTGCGAATCGATGCCGAGGCAAAAACAGACGCGGCGTCACTCCGCGAAATTTCGCAGAGTGCCTCGGCATCATGCCGAGTTAATACGCGGCGAAAATACGTTAACAGAAGAATCTGTCCGCGGCGTAGACGCGGACTTTGTTGGTTTTGCGTGAGCTGTACTGTATATTTCCTTATTGAACTAGTGTAGCTTGTTTCATTAATATTAAATGGTTAATGTGAGTTATTTTATATTTTAATACAGGTAGTAAATACAGTAACAATAAAAAGTAAGATTAGTATTGGAACATACAGTTTTATGTGTCGTAGTCATTTTATTGTAATATTTCAGATCCTGAGGTTTAGAGAACATAAAATGTCCTGTGATGCTCTAAATATTGCATGTAAATTTGATTGATACTGCATTAAAATGTGGATGAAAATGAGGTAAAATATAAAGATATCTTATGTGGTTAGCAAGGTGTATTAATCGGATCATTCCGATTTTATCTTAACACTTTGCATGCTGGGAAATTTGTCGTCTGCTAAAATGTCATCTGCTGAATTTCTAAAATTAGCATTTTCTTCGATTTTTTTTTCAAAGAATACTATCAGAATAGCAAACAGTTTGGATCGAGATGAGACGCCACGTTCTGTGGCGTCTCATCTGGATCCAAACTGTTTGCAAAGGCCTTCAAAATTCGGTTCCCGCTCTGAAAGAGTTAAACTCTTAACCATATGGCTTTAATATTTAAATGGTGCAGTGTTGTGTTTTTTTGCTACTGGATGTACAGAATGATGTGATTGAGCTTTTTTGATGTCAATTTATATAACATGTTGATACCATATCTTGAGACATAAATGGGGGATTATAAGAGATTACGACAGCAATAAATTATTATCACACAAAGTCAGTATCTTATTTCTTAATGTGGGTGTTAATGAGTTATTTACATTTTTCAATCATTCTACAGTACTTCACATAATATCGAGATCCAATAAATCAAGCCTTGCTCAAAGCTTGTCAAATGTTGCCTGCTCATGTCACAAAAGTCAGATCAAATTTCGCAGTTTTTAAGCTAGGTTTGACACATGTCTGTTATTTAAAGACACTGCTGAATTGTCTACCTTAATTTATATCTTTTTAGTACGCACTTAGAAAGGCTAAGATAACTTTATGATAGTTTCTGTAAAAATGTATATGAGCCTTCATATTTGCTCTGGAAAACAGGGCTGTGCAGACTGAACAGGCTTATCAGGGGACCATACAGGGCTGTACAGGGCTGTGCAGTCTGCACAGGCTTATCAGGGGACCATACAGGGCTGTGCAGTCTGCACAGGCTTATCAGGGGACCATACTTATTTATTTATTTTTTTGTTTAAATAAATTCTCTTCATAGCAAAAATTCAGTTCAGGCGGAAAGTGTAATCCCTGATTAGACTGTGCAGACTGCACAGGCTAATCTGGGACGACATTTAACGCACATGCATTAAGCCCCTTTTCGCACTTCAAGGCTGAGAAAAGTCTATGATATTTTTCTGTAATAATTTGTGTAATTTTCTAATATGCATAAAAATGGCCAACTGAGAAAGCCTAATCCTTCTTTTTGTAGTGATTTACAAATAATTACTATTTTGTTCGAACGTTTAAAATTGAAAGTTATTGTCAAGTGTAGTAATATTTATAAATTGAGATATTAACTATGTATCAACAGCATATAAGTTTGAGAAAACAATTCTTTTCATAAAGCCTCATTTTGGTTCGATGGTGATCAAATTCATCACGGTTGGATCATAATCCGTTGTACTGGCCTATGTGTGGTCTGAACTTATCCAATACCCAAGCCATGGAGAGCATTTAAGATTTACTTGATTATTCCATTTTTAGTCAAATTTTGCAAAAGAAAGGCAAGTTGTAAAACACATTCCTTACGTGGAAATTGAATCTTCAGAGATTTCTCGCAACATTAGTTACTTAATGGTGTTTGTTAACCTCACACCATTTGAACAGGAGGCAATTAGCTGCACTAATGATGTTTGCCATTTTTACATTGAAAACAAAATATGATGAGTCTAAGTTTGATGTATTTGAAATTTTGAAGCACATTGGTGGCTGCCAATTATTGAAAAGATTGTTTGTATAACCACATTTTGCATGTTTCAATTTGTAATCATCCTTTAACCAAAATATAATGATGGCTCAATACAATTTGTAAAATGTATAACATTGAGGTTTAAAAAAAATGCATTTCAAAATAATACAAACTACATTCCATGAGTTTTTCATATTCTTTTATTCATGTAGATGACAATTCAAGTCATCAAAACATTATTTAAACTTTTTTCAGTCTTTTATATTTACACTTTTTACTAGCTGAAAGTGTAGTTGACAGATGATCATAACGGAATGCTACTATTACACCTTTAATGAACCCCGGCGAAATGTTGTTCATGATTTCATGAACACTTCAAGCCAATCAAGAACTGTTCATGAACAGTTCTGAAAAAGTTCCTTAGCTTGGTTCATGAACTTTTGGACATGAACTGTTCTTAAGACATGTTCATGAACTGTTTATGAATTATTGTTGAACATTTCAAAGTTCATGAACAGTTCTTCATCTAACCATAAATACTTAGTGATGAACATTTCATGCACAAGTATTTCTAATGACTTTTCTGAGACAGACTTTAAGGATCCATCATGAATAATTCATGAATTCCTTTGTGCTAGATGTTTCATACATATTTTTGAAAGTAATATTGAAATGTCTAGCATACAAATCTTGTAGATTTGTGAAACCTGTGAAGTTAGTATGAATATGCATAGTACTTTCACCACTGTAAGTTAGAGTTCTTGACCTGTTCTAGAGAACTTTAAGAACATTTGTACAAGAACTGTTCAAGAACTGCCCTCAGGACTTGAATTATTCTTAAACTATTCTTGAACACTTTAAGAACTTTTTTGAACAATATGTTTCCTTCTGATGTTCTTAAACAGGTCTACACAATGTTTTTGAATGTATGATGGACTTTTTAAGAATCCAATATGTTCTTAAAAGGATCTGTCATTGTTCTTGGAAGACTTAAAAGACAAGTTTAAGAATGTTTTAAGGACATCTTATTTCAAGAACAGTTTAAGATGATATCAAGAACTCAATGTACATTGCATTGCTGTTTTTACAAAGAAAGAATATTGTGTGCACAGGAAGTTGAAACTGAAGGCACATGGTTTATGTTATATTTGAAAATGTAAGTCTTTAATAAATTACCGGCTGAACTGATCAGCCATTGGTTCCATTTCAAGTTCTTTGGCACTGTAAGTGTAACCATTTCAGGGAAACCATTGATTAGTAAATGATTCTTGAACTGAAAATGAGACTATTCATAATCTTTTCAATACATGAATTATTCATGAACATATAGTGCAAAGTTGTATTATGAAATTTAAAGAGTATTATCAAACCACTTGTATCTCAGTTATTAGTGTTATATTTAAATTATTGTTATATGTTGCTATCAATATGTTAAGTGCTAATAGAAGACTTGTTTCTTCTTACCCTGACCTGTTTGTTGAGCTTTAGTAACACTTATGATAACCTTTGCATAAATTGACAAATTCTTGTTCATGAATAGTTCATGAACACTTCATGCCACCTCAGTTCTTGAACTCTTGAAGAACTATGGTTCATGAACTATTCACTTACAGTTCGTGAACAGAAAATGAGCCATTGAAAAATAGAAGGAAAATGTTCATGAACTGTTCGTGTACAGCAAAACCCTGAAGAATTTTTCAAGAATTGTGTTGTTTATGAACTGTTCAAGAACACTTCATGCCATTGATGTTCATGAATAGTTCATGAACATTTCATGCCATAATGGTTCAAGAATAGTTCATGAACACTTCATGCCACACAGGTTCAAGAATAGTTCATGAACACTCCATGCCATTAGGTTTCAAGAATATTTCATGAACACTTCATGCCATTAGTGTTCATGAACAGTTCATGAACTAAAATTTCAAGAACTTTTCACAGACGTGGCTCATTTTCTGTTCACGAACTATTCGTGAACAATTCATGAACTCAGTTCACGAACAGTTCATGAACTGTTCACAAATTATTCGTGAACTGCAGAACAACATTTCGCAGGGGGAAATTCTTTTATAATGTCATAAGTACCTGTATAATAAATCATCTGTCATCACTTAATATTCTTGCATGATGCAGGTCATATATTCATTCATAAAGGAGTGTACCAGACTTTTATGCATGAATTTATGACATGTGTCATGCAAAAATGGGTCTTATGCAATATTCCCATCATATAGCTCTGTGCAGGCTGGTCTGAAGTTTTGAGTCTGAGTGTCTGCTTATGAGACCACTGTGATAACCTTGCATGATTTGTGTCTTGTTCTGTAAAAGCTGGTCATAATGCATGTGTGTAAAGTGTCGTCCCAGATTAGCCTGTGCAGTCCGCACAGGCTAATCAGGGACAACACTTTCCGCTTAAACTAGATTTTCGGTAAAAAGGGACTTCCTTTAAACGGAAAATACCATTTAAGCGGAAAGTGTCCTCCCTGATTAGCCTGTGCGAACTGCACAGGCTAATCTGGGACGACACTTTACGCACATGCATTATGACCAGCTTTCACAGAACAAGACACATTTTATAACTGTTAGTGTAGCTCCTGCCCAGACTGTGTGACAGTGCAGGTTGGTCTGGGGCTACTGGCAGTATATGGCAACAGACCAATTTTCACATGATGCGGCTAAAAATATATAGGCCATGTTCTGTGAAAAGAGGGTTTAATGCATGTGCATAAAGTGTCATCCCAGATCAGCCTGTACAGTCTGACAGGCTAATTAGGGACGACAATTTCCGCTTTCATGATATTTTTGTTTATAGAAAGTCTCTTCATAGCAAAAAATCCAGTTTAGGCTGAGAGTGCCGCCCCTGATTAGCCTGTGCAGACTGCACAGTCAGGCTAATCTGGAACGACACTTTACGCAAAAAAAAGTTTTACCCCCAGTTTTCACAGTGCGCAAAATGTGCATGAACAAAACAGAATGCAAATATAGGTAACAGTCCAAGTGCATAATTTATGCCAATAATGCCATTCAGGAATGCTTGGTTAATATTGTCAACCTTTATCTAAGTAGTAAACTTGTTGTACTTACATGATGAAGACTTTGTTTTTACCAGAGTTATGGTTACTGGAACTCCCACATGCCTTTACATTTGATCTATGTTGGCATGTTTATTGGTCTTTGACAGGGTTTCCACTAAAAGCATTCCTCAGAAAGCATGAAGAAAACTGTTACCATGTCACCTGTTTCATTATAAATTACAAGTTCATTTTGCCTTGTACTGGATTAACAGCCGGAAGTTACAAAGTTGTATAATGAATTTATTAACATGGCTAACAGTATAATTTGGCGTTTGTGACATTGAAACTGCTGCAAATGTTAATATCAAACATTATGTCACACAAATTTGAGCTAAATATTGTTGAATTACTATAGGTGAGTTTTTAGATGGGCGCTTTAGCGCCCGTCTAAAGTGCTTAGTGTGAAATTCAGGTCGATACGGCCTAGGTATGATTAACCCAATACCCGTTGCGTATCCGCGCAAGAAAGAGTTGTATAATTTATGCAAGAGGTTTGAGTTCTTCAATTATGTGTATTCACAAATGGAAACATTATATTAATATCGTGTTACATTCAATATTTTCGAACGGTGTTTTATAGAAAAGAATCAATAAACAATGATTGTATTGTACGTGTCGCGGAGGAGATTGTTTATGAATGATTAAAATAGTTCACTTTCTGCTGCGTGTGCGTGACGTAGTATTTTCGCTCAGCTCATTCATAAATCTGAGGCTGGCGATACACAAAGGGGAGTCCGTGTGAGAATAACGCAGTAGTATAAGGTTACGCTTGTTTATATTCACAGGTCTCAATTAATAATACGTTGACCACGAGTTCAACAATTATTACTGGGATACGATAGACAACATACAACAATGTTTCATTATCGCTGAAATTGTTAAAAAACATTTAAATATAACAATAATATTCTCTAAAAATGTAGTCTTGCTGTTTTGAAATAAGGTTTGGAATAATGTTTTCTAAATAACTTAATTCAAAACAAAAGTTTAATTATAGTGTTTTTTACTTGTTAGTCGCATATTTACCGCATTATAATGTGTGTTATAATAGGCAAACCATACATTAGTAAAATTCAATCTGCCTTCGCACATAGAAGGAATGGGTCAATTAGGTGCTGCGTTTCCTTAGCTTACTTCAGTTAGAGGTCAATTATTTACGTAATAGCAATCACAAGGCTCCGACTTCAAAGGATTTGCGGAGCGTTCTTACATAATAAAAGTCGTAGTCGCATGGTATTTGCGTTTTGCGTCCTATTTGGTAACGTGGTTCTTTTTCCCGGTTGTTTTGGCATTCATGATATGAGGCTATTAATAGATGCGCCTGTCGATAAACAAAGGAAAGTTTACGGGTTATAACAACGCAATAGGTTACGCTCTCGCATACAACTCAATGACGTAGTGCAGGTCGTAAATTGAGAGATTCGGGAAAAAGTTGACGCTTATTTATATTCTCAATTAATAAAACGTTGAACATAAGTTCAACAATAACTTCAGCGATACGATAGACAAAAAAAAAGTTTCATTATTGCTAAACCCGAATATAACAAACAATTTATAATAATAATACGAATGCAATAGTAGAAGGTTAGTAGAAGGTTAAGCTTGTTTTATTCACAGTTCTCAATACACAGACAGTTGGATATGAGTTCATCAATTACTACAGGCATACTATAGGCAACCTCGAAAATGCTTTTTATTCGCTAAAACCGAAAACAACTTAATATATTATATTAAATATATTTATAACAATAAATGTCTTTTAAAAATGTAGTCGGCGTATACGCTGACTTTGAAATAAAATTAGCAATTTACTTTTCTAAATAATTAAATACAATTAAACAAAAGTTAAACTATTGTGTTGTGTTTTTCACTTGTAAGCTGCATATTCACCGCATGAAATGTGTGTTAGCATTGTCAAACCACACATTAGTGTGAGTAAATAAAATATATACTACGGTAGAGCACTTCATATGTGTCCTCATATGCCTTGTTATGAGTATCTTTCTTCACTATCGAAATATATCGTATGTTTATATTTTATATAAACGCAGTTTTCTTTCGACACATTTAAATCACACGTCAATAGCGCCGTCATGCGAAAATGGGTCTTATGCGTTTCGGCAAGCGTTTGTTAAACCCAACATGTGCTTTTGCGCAGTCAGGCCATAGGCGATGCTGTTCGCTTTAAAATCACTCAATATGTTATGTTTCTCCTTACCAGAAGGAGAGATAGCTGAGTGGGCTATTTATATGATGGGCGCATATGGAATAAGACCCATTTTCGCATGACGAGGGTCATTACAAATCTCATTGCGAATTGAAAATGCCACATTTAAGAACAATGCTTTTTGATACAAAATTGAATTGAAAATAGCAAACTTGTTAATAATGGCAGCCTATCCACACATTAAGGAATGATTTCCAGACGTGCTGACCAAGTACGGCAAACATTGTGGTATGATAATTAAACGATTTTCTCTTGTCGTGACACTATACTATTTCGCTAATGATTGTTTTCTCATCTTGGAGGCGAAAGTGAAATTCTGCGAGATGGATTGTAACGCGTAATTGTAACAGGGCCACAATTTGTGTCGTTTGAGCATACAGTGTGTAGTCCGGAATTCCTTACACTGAACAGTGCTACATCCTTTGAATTGAGCACATACGCAGTGATGTAGCAAAAATTCAGAGGTTGTATCTCGAATCATCTTATTAAATATTCGAAAATATTCATGCGTGTCTGTTGGCGTTATGTAAAAGTCACTAAGATGAAAACTGAAACAGCTACGCCTAAAAGCGCATTAGTGCTCTATACCTATGTTTATGTTAGCGTTGTTGACACCGTGTGAACTGCTCGGGTAATAAGTAAAGCATAAACAGCAATGTTTATATACTTTTATTCCTCCATATACAAGATACGAAGATTGTTGTATATTTTGAATTTGTATATGGTGTCAAAAATCAAAAGTTTTGTACACGGAACTTTCATTATGAATTTATATTCTTGGTGTGATAGTCATTTGATATTAGAAAAATTTTTCCTTTAATATGATGGTGACTGCAAATTTTCTTTATTTTAAGGTATCATTACCATTTTCATCATACTTTCTATGCTTTCAGAACTTCCAAAAAGCATGTTGTTTTTATTTTGTCTGAGTTATTTCTATGAAATAATAAGGCTGATAAAAAGTGCACACAAAACTCGACCCGTGCGCTATGACACACACTTTATAAAGTTGAATGACGTGTGTTCATTTCAAACTTGCGATTGATTTTCAAAAATGAATTGCGTGTTAAATTGTGCAATAGCGAACATCTTCAGCGCCTTCAGCGCTTTGTTAATGAATGTGATTCATCCTTTATAAACTTTAGGTTGTCACATAAAACATACTTTTGAAGCCTTATACTGTAAAATCATTATTATTTGTGAGACATGACAATTTGGGTTGATTTTGTGGGTTGACCAATGCTCGATTTTAAAAGAAAACAAATTGGAAAATGACCGCAAATTCCTAATTTTTTTCTTTCAAAATAAGGAATTAACAAATTTAACTGTCCACAAAAAGTCACTATTGAAAAACCACAAAATTTTATACCAACAAATGTAAATGATTTTAAAGTCTTCTCCTAGACAAGATTAATTTTGCTACAGTTTTAAAGTCTTCTACAAATTAATGTTACACATTTCACAGCCTCTTGAAGATTTTTAGAGGACTTTAAAATTACATTCTTTAAAGTTTTCTACTTAAATGTTCAAGCTTTCAAAACAAACATGTCTAGAAAATGGGCTAGATGTCTTGCTGCCAGCCTTTCATAATATGTAACCTGGGCCAGTATGCTTGTATACCAGCACTGATGGTTGGAACATGGAATCCACAGGTTCTGGCAAATTAAACATTTTTAAATACAGACCTCACTTGAGCATGACCAAAGGAGTGCAGACCTGATTATTTATTGATGGGGGGAAGTCATCAAATAATACTCTGTACACCCAGGAAGTGATGTGGCCAAAGTTCTGGATGATGTCTCTCCAATCAGCCAATGAACTACCGGTATTCAAATGTATTCATTTGGGTCTTCTTGGATGTTATTTAAAGGTTATTTCAGGTTAAAAGCTGTGTTAAACATAAATAGGCCTTTAAAGATCTAACAATGTTGTCTTTAATCAGATTTGGTAACTCCAGTACATGGTCAGGTATGCTCATACACTATCATCATAGTAGTCTGCTCCCCTCCATCCTTTATCAGAAGACATATTGTATGTTCAATTTGGGATACATAATGTTCCATAAAACTTCATTAACCTGTCTTTCTAGGGGTGCAAACCCTACTTTTGTCCTGTAATCTCCACTGTTATGTGTTATGCCAATGTGAAAATGGAGGCCTGTTCAGAGTGATTTCCTTGTATTTATGTACAAGTTTTATCTTCAAATTCCACCCAGAGACTAATAACAAGCATATGGCACCAAGCCATAGGTGAGTCCCCAGGAGCATGAAGGCTTGATGATACACACTAATATTTAAAATCTGTAATCTGAATCCAGCTCCCATCCATCAATATCATAAAAGACTGGGGACATGTAAATCAAGGGTTGTGTAAAAGCCAGAATGGGCTTATGAGTATTCATTTTAACATACTATGGTGGTTACAGCTTTTAGCTTCCAAGTGACAACAGCTCTCCACTGGGTGAAATAATTATTATGCCCCCCTTTGAAGAAGAGGGGGTATATTGTTTTGCACATGTGGGTCGGTCCGTCTGTCGATCCGTCCACCACATTGTTTCCGGATGATAACTCAAGAACGCTTAGGCCTAGGATCATGAAACTTCATAAGTACATTGATCATTGATCATGACTGGCAGATGACCCCTATTGACTTTCAGGTCACTAGGTCAACGTTCAAGGTCACATGTAGTGACTCAAAACAGTAAAATGGTTTCTGGATGATAACTTAAGAACATTGGTCATGACTCAAACAGATGACCACTATTGATTTTCAGTACTCAAGGGCAGAGGTCAAGGTCACAATGACTTGAAACAGTAAAATGGTTTCGGATGATAACTAACGAATGCTTAGGGTCAGGAAAGTTCATGGGGACATTTGTCAAGACCGACAGCTGACCCCTAATGATTTTCAGGACTCTAGGTCAAAGTTCAAGGTTACAGTGACCTGAAGCAGTAAAATGGTTTCCGGATGATAACTCAGAATGCTTAAGCCTGGGATCAGGAAAGTTCATTGGGACATTGGTCATTACTGACAGATGACCCCTTTTGATTTTCAGTACTCTAGGTCAAAGGTGAAGGGCACAGTGACTTGAAACAGTAGAATGGTTTCCAGATGATAACTCATGAATGCTTAGGGTTAGGATCAGGAAAGTTCATGGGGACGTAAGCAACTTCATGAGTCACGCGAGCAATTTTTTTTTAAATTGCCAGTCATATTCACGTATTCATACAATGGCTGCCACTACAACTGACAGCCCATTTGGGGGGCATGCGTGTTTTACAAACATCCCTTGTTAGTAATTACTTCTGTATTGCATTCTGTGCTCAAGTATGTTTTGGAACCTATAAGTATTGTTGTTCCCTTTCCTGATTTTCATTTTGACCAAAATATTTTTAATTTTGTTCGAAAATGACAGTTAAACATGAAAAAGTATAAAGCTTTAAACAAGCTGTCGTTCCAGCAGTGGAAATGTGACCACACTTAAAAGTATTACAATCCTTCCTGCAAGATTAAACACATCATAAAATTAATTGAGTATACCCTATTTGGAGCAAAATGTTTTGATTGCTCAAGAAATTAAGCATTATGTTTAAATTGTTTTATCTATTAGCTGGAGAAAGATTCATTTGCATAATTTAGCAACTTAATCAACATAAAAGAAAGACTCTTACTTGCATAATAATAATATACAATGTGATAAATTTCAGGTGTTATTAATTATGAAAAATAAACAACCTAAATGTTGTATAAGGTACATTATGCTCAAATATGTAACTTATAAATGAATCGCGTCGGTGAAAACCGGGTTTAATGCATGTGTAAAAAGTATTTCCAGGATAGTGTGTGCGCTTGTGCAGTCTGCAGCTCAGGTTTAACCGGGATTGCACTTTCAGCCTTGACTGGCATTTTGTTTAAGAAGAGATTTCCTTTAAACGAACAATGCCATAAAAGCCGAAACTGTTGGCCCTGGTTGTCAAGTATTGCTTGCGCTGGCAAATGTTGGACGACACTTTACTCACATGCATTGAAGCTCGTTATTCCATAGCAGCGCTCAAAATTAATGTTTGTTGCATTAGTCTTTATATATTAGTCGTGTATCATTAAAAGGTATGTAAAAAATATGTTCATATCTTAAATGCCATCAAAAGGCCAGAAACAGATGGTATTTATATATGCTGTAGTTTTCTGATCAGGACTGCCCCAGGAAACACAAATAAAAATGTCAATGTCACAGGAACCTTCAGTGATTCTTTCTATTTGAACAATATAAAGTTTGGTACCCCAGGGTCACCCAGCGGAGACTGATAAGCCATCTAGCCTTCTACATATTAAGAGAACCTGAAGCTTCTATATTACTGTGTAAACGTGGCTTGGGGTGTAGGCAAGGTCAGGCCAGGGGTAGGTTTCCAAGGGATTTATTATCATAATAAATAACTAGGAACTGGAGGAGGTGAATTCCCACATATGGCCTCCAGAATGGAGGCACTTTGTACAGCTAGCTTGTCTCCATGATCTGTCATGAATTTTGCTATTAAACATATCACTGTTATTGTTGGCCCACGTTTGTTCTTTACTTTTTTATGTGAAGCCAGGGCTTTTTTTCCTTCTTTGGGACCCGCCGAAAATCGGCCCTTTCCCCTCAGATTTTTTTTCCCCTCAGCAGGTAAATTTTCCCCCAGACTTAATTTTTTTCCCCTAAAAAAAAAAAAGAATTTTTTTTTTTTTTTTTTTTTTTAAACTTTAAATACATAAGTTAACCTGATCCAGTGTAGAAAATATAACATATTGCATAATTAAATTATCTGTTGCCTTGATTTTGTTTTAAAAACAGCAAAAAATGTTGAATTGATTATTTAAGACTTTCCTTATTTTCCCCAAAATCTGGCGTTTCGCGTGATTTTTTCCCCCAAAATCCGGCATTTTGCGCGATTTTTTTCCCCTCAAAAAAGGCCAGGCCCTTTCCCCAAAATCAGATAAAACCCAGTGGAAGCTGTTCCTTCATGCTATAAAACTGCAAAATCTCTTGTTCATATTGTCATAGATACAGTACCTGTCTCTGCCATAACCTTTTTATAGTACCAAATAACATTTTATGCACAAGTCTTAATGAAGGAAAAAGTATTGAATTATCATGTGTTTAAAACATTGTTTCAATAAGATTGTTAAAATGAATAAAACAGACAACAAATAAATCAAAAGCAAAGTATTTTATCATGACTATATGAGGTGACAGTGTCATTTGTTTGTCATCTAATGAGACAAATGTTACAGCTATCTAACTCAGTCATGATACCCTTGAGGGACAAATGGGCCGTGAACATCCATGGTGGCATATGGCCATCATATTCATGTTTTTAATTGCTTTTGATCATGTGGGCAATGTGCTTCCTGAGTTTCATGACAAAATTCCATTCCATAATTGAGATTTTCATTTGTTAAACATATCGTCACTGTCGTTCTCAAACCTCGTAGCTCCAAAATTTTCATTTTTTTTCGTCTTTTCCAAATATATGAAGTCTTTTGTGCTGTATCTTGTAGCTCAACGCCAATCAGAGCCCTTGGGCGAAAAGTTGTAGCGACGTCATTTCACTTATAGGTTGGTCATTTCGTTTGGACAAATTTGACAAAAACGTTTTTATATTTGCAGCTATGAGGTTTCCTATCAGGACGAATTGTCATACCTCATACAAATGACAAAACTGTGGTGACAAAATATTGTAGCTACCATTTCTGAATATCAGTATGACTTATAAGTATGACTTACGCGTCTACGGCTTATACCATATTTTGCAGCTTCATTTGTTTGGTATTTTTACTGACAGAATTTCTAAAATATCATTATAAAAAAATATGACGTTTTTTTCTCTCTCCTGAAAAGTTGGAACAGTCTATTATGTAAAGTTGGAATAAGACATTAATTCTAGAATGGACTGTTTCAGCTTCATTCGCTTGGTTTTGACCATGCAAATGTCAGTGGTCATAAAAACAAAGATTAAAGCTATAAATTAAAGACTTATCAATAAAAAATAGATGGACCTTTGCTCATGCACTGCATGGGCAAACCCCCATTGCTCATACAGTCTGCATGGGCTAACCCCCCTTTGCTCATGCACCGCATGGGAAAACCCTCTTTGCTCATGCACGGTATTGGCAAAGCCGCTTTGCTCATATACATGCAGTGGATGAGCAAAGAGCGTTCCCCAATGCTGTGTATGAGCAAAGGGGGCTTGCCCATACGGTGCTGAAACAGTCCATTTTAGAATTAATGTTGTATTCCAACTTTACATAATAGACTGTTTTGGCATTTTGTAGCTACGAGGTTTGAGAACGACAGCGACTATATGGAGGTTAATCAACCATCATCCTTGCATCAACACCTGGGATGTAGCTCATGGATGCATTCTTGCATGCAGATTTGCACAATTGAACTTTGTTACAACATGAATGTAACCTTTAAGAGTCTGAGGTTTAGCAGTTATTAAAATCATGTCCTTTAATGTAAATAAACATGCAGGTTAGAATATTTTGTTCCACCTGGCCTTTATAAAAAATGTTGCCTTGTTAAAGTAATCATGGTATGAGTTTAGAATATGTAACTGCTGAATTTTCCGATTTGTTTGCGTTAACATTGTAGTAAACCCACAAGATCAACAAAAACTAATGTGCAATGAATCATAATAATTTTGCATTTAAGTTTTAGTCCTCCTATTATGGGTTATTTACTAGATGCCATAGTCCCTGTCTCAGACGTGCTGTAGAAATATATATTTAGTAACATGATTTATTCTGAAGACTTTAATAATAATCAATGAATGCTTTAAGAAGATGTATCATGCTGATTAGCCGTGCCGATATGCCCACACTTTGTACTGACAGCAAGTCAGACACGTTCATACTTCATTCCACTTATTTACTGATTTCACTAGAATGGTAATAAATGATGTTGATAATTTCATGAAGAAAAAAAATGATAAAATAAATGATAAATAAATAGTAGTTTATTCTCAAAAGGTTTTTCTTGTTTCTACTGGCACCAACAGACTGATATTTGCCAACCAAATGTTGACTGACTCCAGCTTTTAGTTAATATTGGATTTTTTTTGCAATAATTT
The DNA here is from genome assembly GCF_020536995.1 of Dreissena polymorpha. NCBI lineage: Eukaryota > Metazoa > Mollusca > Bivalvia > Myida > Dreissenidae > Dreissena > Dreissena polymorpha. The sequence goes on from NC_068365.1 coordinate 85,249,552, forward strand.
TGGTTTAATTGAACCATAAACCAAACATTTTGATGATCCTTAATAATTTCCAAATAATATGTAATGTGGACTTTTCATTCAAAATAATTTTGTACTCATTCTATCATGAAAGCAGCAAAAAGGGAGAAAAAAAAACAACAAAAGCACCAATATTTCAGTATCTCCAGAATCTGTTGAACTTTCACACCTGATGAAAAGTTCTGACCAATTTTACCCAAGCATTCAGTTCAAAGACCTTGTCTGGCAAGCCTCACTTAAGTGTTTGAAGTAGGGCCAAGGGACAAATTTGTTTGTGTGAGCATATTGTTATCTTAAACATCTTCTAAAGAGAGGAAAATTTGTTTTGACAATCCCATCAGAAGCTTCTATTTAATGCACGAATTTCAGCCAGAATTTTCCTTCTTTGTATTGTCAGAATGTATTTGTTAGTTTGTCACTCTGGTAATAAGTGGGCATTACCAAGATGATTGTGTAACATAATCAAAGCAATTTCCTTTCTGTTTTTGAAATTCTTAGAAATCTTCTTGATAATTTGAGAATATCCTGAAATATTTTTTTCCAGACTTCCCAGGCGAAACGATGACCATGGTCACCATGGTTTTTTATGGTTGACCATGGTATTTGATTGTCAGCCATCAAAAACCGTGGTGGAACATGATCAGGAACATGGTTGACCATGGTTGACCATGGTCACAAAAAACATGGACCATGGTCGGCAATGGTGACCATGGTCAACCATGGTTGGCAATGGTGACAAAAGACAGACCATGGTTGGACATGGTCACACAAAAAAATGGACCATGGTCGGCAATGGTGACAAGACAGACCATGGTTGGACATGGTCATCGCTGTTTTTACAAAGGAAGAATATTGTGTGCACAGGAAGTTGAAATGGGCAAGCTGAATGAAGACACATGGTTTATGTTATATTTGGAAATGTAAGTCTTTAATAAATTACCGGCTAAACTGATCAGCCATTGGTTCCATTTTAACTTCTTTGGCACTGTGTTCACCTATGTTTCCCAATTTTTGCTACATTGTATCACTTTTTTCTCTGCTTTATGAATGTTTTTGTCATCAACATAATCAGAAGCATAACCAATCATTTCATACTCATTAACTGTTCGCCAACATGTCGATGAAGTGTCAGCAATTCAAATGATTTTATTACAATGTTGAATTTTATCTTTAAGTTTTTTCAGTAATTCAATGGCCCTGGACACATAATATTCCCTTAAAGTAAGAGCCTACACAAGTGTTCAATGCCAAAAAGTTAATTATAAATGTCAAAGTGCCTTTTATTTCTAGTTTTGGTAAATAAAAACAGAACTATCAAGCCTTACCTTTTTCCTGGAATTCTCTAGGAAAGTCCTGCAGAAATTCCAGCAGTTATCATCAGCCTTTTTCTGTCAAAACCATGACCACTTAAGCCTGTGGTGCTGTTTTACAAAAGGAAGGCCATATGACTATGGTCTACCATGGTAGACCATGGCCAACCACGTTTTGTTAAATGGCACTACAGTCTTTGACCATGGTCAACCATGGTATATGGCCATGGTCAACCATGGTATTTGACCATGGTCAACCATGGTATTTGGCCATGGTCGACCATGGTCAACCATGGTCATGATGACCATGGTCAAAGACTGTGGTGCCATTTAACAAAACGTGGTCTACCATGGTATACCATGGTCATATGACCATGGTCCACCATGGTTTAGCCATGGTCTACCATGGTATACCATGGTCATATGGCCTTCATTTCGCCTTGGTAGTTCATGTTTTTTTATCACAAAAGTAACTTTGGAATACTACTATATTGTTACATTTAGCCAAAAAAATAATGTTTCTATCACATAAGACTGATTCAACATCAACATACATGTTATTTCTGAATGCTTTAAATTTAAGTTCCTCGAAAATCATCGCAAACTCCTGCAACATATACAGCAAAAAATGTTTCAATACTTCAACAATAACTGTTGATGTTTCAATGACAGCTTCGTTCAGCTCTCATAGAAAAATCGGTAAATAATTGTTTTAATCCGTCTTGATTAATCACAAAATTCTCAGGGCTTCTTGTTAACACATTTTGATGAAACGAGAATTCGCTGGAATGGATTGTCAAAAAGGCATAACCCTATATAGAAATCAATAGTTTTAAATGATTGCAGTACCGAAGTTAGCATTACTGAAACATGCTGTAAAACCATAGTGAAATCAAAGCTCTGAAGGCACTGAAGTTGTTCGCTGTTGTCCTTGATTAGCTTGTGTGCATTGCACAGGCTAATCAGTGTACACAAGTTGGTATATTAACTCACTGCTAGAGGGTATATACACTCACTGCTAGAGCAGAATCATTTGTCGTCTGCTGCAGACAGGCAGCAGTAATCATCCCTTGCAGAATGAGTTGTGGTTCTTACTGTACTTAAGGCTAATCTAAGCACATACTGATTTGCAAAATATGCTCTGTAAATTATGCTGGCCGCTAACGCGACCAACTAAAAATTGGATTTTGCTATTTTAGCCGGATATGGATGGGAGAATTGAAAAGAGGGAGATGCGAAGGTCTAAGAAACATTACAAAAGACTTAGTGATCAAAAGACTTAGTGATCAATAATAACTGCTTGAAAGGAATGTTATTGGGACCAGAAAGGATCTGCAACACCTCATTGTAATTTAATACTTTTTTCATCTCGTCACAGGCAGATGAGGTGGCAAATGATTTTCTAGACTCAAATTATGAAGGGCATTATTTTAATTCGCAGAGTACAATCGCAAGTGATTTTGATAGAAAGTTTAAACATTAGTTTGAAATATGATTCAACTTAAACAACAAATGCGTAATGTAATTTTGTCGATTGCATTGGATGATTAGAGGGAAAGGAATGGCTATTTAAACAAAAAAACGCTTCAAAAAGATTTAATGAAACAAAATTTAATCTTAGCCCCGTCAAGAAGCCAAATCAAACAGTTTCAAGGTCAGATGCCACCGTTGTAATCACTGTGCAAATGTAACAACCTTGTCATTTCCAAGAGTCAATATTTACCAAGCTGTTCAGAAATGAATCTTTTTTGTCAGAAATGCAGATGATGTTATTATCATTTGATGCAAGCCCTTTCTGATAAAGATAATGATGAAATAAACATATTTTTATGAGTATCCAATGTCTTTTCTTTGGACATTATTCAACAGTGTCCTGTTTTGTTACTCCTGTTCTGAATTTGATCTTTAATTTTTAACAAATAAAACCAAAAATAGACTGTATTTTAAGCAAGTCTGTACAGTATTATGCAATATATAAGCCTGTCTGCACAGTATAATGCCATATTTTAGCCTGTCTGCACAGTTTTACACAATATTTAAGCCAGTTACACACAGTATTACGCCATATTTAAGCCAGTCTGCAAAATTGTTCACAATATTTAAGCCAGTCTACACAGTATTACATAATATTTAACCAGTCTGCATAAATTTACGCTATATTTAAGCCAGTCTGCACAGTATTACAAAATATTTAACCAGTCTGCATAAATTTACGCTATATTTAAGCCAGTCTGCACAGTATTACAAAATATTAAACCAGTCTGCATAAATTTACGCTATATTTAAGCCAGTCTACACAGTATTACAAAATATTTAACCAGTCTGCATAAATTTACGCTATATTTAAGCCAGTCTACACAGTATTACATAATATTTAAGCCAGTTTGTAGTTTATTATGTGTAGTAAGATTAAGGCTGCATCAACAAGAGAAATTGCCCCCAAAAATGTTCTGAGCGCAACAAGTATCAAAATGTATTTGCATCTGAATTAACTGTCAGTGCAGGGAAATCATCGGAAGTTGTGCTTTATGGACAATAAATCATATGAACTGTCTGGTTATGTTGCAAGATTATTAATAAAGATGCTGAATTGATTGACAAGCAAAACCAAGAGGATTAGTGTCTAGATTGTGTCAATTTATTTCCAAGTTTAAGTAGGCTTTTATAGAATTTTTATGAAATGGAAAATAGCATGATTTATATTGATAAATTGTTTGTAATACAGTTGAATGTATGTTGTTTTATTTTAGGTTATTATGCATCATGTCTTAGACATCTAATCAGTTTTCTTTTCTGATGTATTATTTAAACCTACATTAGTGGTCCTCAGGTCTCATGTATAAATGAACAAAAGCTTAGAATGGCAAATATAGATATTTATCTATGTTTTATTTTGAAACATTATATGAACAATTTTAAAGAGAAAAAAAAGATAAACAAATAAATATCATTGAGTAGTATGCACACATCCTGTTATTGTTTTTAACTGTTTTCTGTCAGAGATTTTACAAAACATCGTCTATAATTGAAATTGTATATGAAGGTGAATGAAAAAAAACACCATTACTCTTTGACTCGTCTTTGCCTCGAGGTGGCAAAATTATTCATTATGTGAACTGTTAAAATCTTGAAGCTTTAATTGTGACACTTGAAAAATTAGTTGACATGAAACACTAATAGCAGTTGTACATAATTTTACATAATTGTACAGGTGTACTTTCTGTCACATTTATATAATTCATTTAATTAATTACATGTACATGTAAACATGCATGAGCAAGACACCTTCTTTTTGTTAAAGATTAATTACAATTGCAAAATATTTTTTTTTATTCATTAACAATTATTAATGCATTGTAGCCTTAAATGAACATGTTTCAGCTGTTTTAGCTGCATTAAATTACTAAAAGCAGGCAGTTTTATAACAATGTTTTATTCTGAGTTAAAAACCAATGTAAACTTTTGTATCAAAATAATCCAACATGGCATTTCATTGTCTGAAAACTATAAAATTTGTCCTTGTTAGATTTGCTTCTATGTTCATCCAAGTTTGTTGATTTCAATAATCCAACATGGCATTTCATTGTCTGAAAACTATAAATTTTGTCCTTGTTAGATTTGCTTCTATGTTCATCCAAGTTTGTTGATGTATCCACGGAGTCAGGGACTGGCATTAAGCATTGCACTTGTCCATGTGTCCGTCTGTACTTGTCCATCTTTACTTGTTCATGTATATGTCTGTACTTATTTATGTGTCTGTCTATACTTGTTCATGTGTCTGTCTGCACGTGTTCATTTGTATGTCTGTACTTGTCAATCTGTCAGACTGCACTTTTTCATGTGTCTGTGACTGCAGCACTTGTCAATGTGTCCGTCTGTACTTACATACTAAGCTTGTGTAATGAAATCCCCTTTATTATTGCTGGGTGGATCTTGCTACAATATCCTCTGTTGAACGACCTTATTGTATTGATAATTTTCAATTTTGGCTGGGGTGAGTTTTTACAGAATTATTGCCCTTTGTTTGTTTGTCCATTATAGAATATATAATCCTAATAAACTTTTCTTAAACTACTTTGTTGATCCGGTGCAGACTTTCACAGTTGAATGATCTTAATTAGTAAATGCATGTAACAAAAGGATTTTTGGCTGGGACGTGTTTTGGCAGAATGATGGCCCTTTGTGTTTTTTCCATTATGGAATTGAAAGTCCCAAAATGTTGTGTTTTTTTTACTTCACTTTAATAACTGAATACATGCTGCTTAAACTTTTACAGTTTAATGATCACATCAATCTTTATAGGATCATGGAAAAAGGAACTTTGACTGCGACCAGTTTTGGCTGAATTATCAGGCTCTTGGTCTTTAAATTGTCCACTGTAAAATATATAGTGGATTTGTATGTGAGAATTGCATCAGTGTCTGTCAATTTCTAGTTTATACCAAATGCAGTATTTGCATCCAACATGATATTTATGATCTGTCCTTTTCCCACATAGATATTTTGTTGACGCATTAGTCTGGTCCCATAGAAAATTACATTTAATTAAATACCTTTCTTACTAAATTCAAATTTTAAGGGCTTCATTTCCAACCCTTAGTTACTGATGAGCAGCAAACAGCATAAAACCTGAACAGACTGCGAGTTACTTGCATGCGAGTTACTTGCAGGCTGTTCTGGTTTAATGCTGGTTGCAAAAGCCATTTCCACTTTGCTTCCTATGGGGGAAAGGGTTAAATCAGTTCTTGTGTTTAAAATGATGCTTCTGGTAAATTTGAGCACACACATTAAATTCACAGCCTGAGTCAGAGCGCAGGGAAATGTGGTGTGATTGACAAATCTATTATAATCCGAAATAAATGACGGAGGATTGAAAAACAATTCCGCCTGGAGCATATGTCTGATTTCGATAAGAATTTGATAGAATTGTGATTGGAGACAGTAGTCTGCATGTAATGTTTGATTCAGTCTGACCTATTCCAACAAAACTTTGTTTTGTCTAAATAAAATTAATTCAGTAAAACAAAATATGGCACAGTTAAGTGCTTATTTTGCCCATAATGTATTTTCTATGCAAAGTAAATATACCCATACGTAAAAAGAACAACAAAAAAGATGAAGCCGCCCATAACAACATCTAGCAATAGACCCATTTGATGAAATATATGTAGATCTGTTTGTTTCTCAGACAGTATCTTATTGTTGCAGATGCAAACAGAAAGTTAATAATAAGAGGCACTTTAATCACAACCTGTAGACCTACTAACTTAATTTGTTCACATTTAATTGCAGGGATCAAAGCCAGTGAAATTGGTGTTTGCAACAATTCAATTGCACAAAGGAATATATTGGGCTACACTTTCTTTACCAGTGAGCGCATGTAATTGACTATGAATCTAAGATTTCCAAATTTTAGTTTTGAGATGATTGCAAAGTTTTGAAAACAGCTTTGATGTGACAGAAAATTGTTCAATAAAAGTTTTTAAGACTGTCTACACAGTGTTTTTAATAAGAATTTTGTGAAGTCACAAATGACAGTCATATAATTATATGAGGCTATTTCTGGGAAAATGGTGCTTAATGCAGTCACATGCATGTCTAATGTAAAGTGTTGTTCCTGATTAGGCTGTGCAGTCAGCTGAAAATTCATGATGTGCTCTTTTTTGTGCAAATACTTTCAAATTGAGAATAAAAGTGTTTCAAATGTTTTTTTATTCAGGTTCAACGACATAATAGCTGATTTAGGGAAATTAACTAAATGTTGCAATTTTAATAATATTTTTTTAGCTCACCTGATTGCTCAGGTGAGCTTTTGTGACCGGTCTTTGTCCCTCGTATGTCCGTCCGTCCGTAAACATATGCTTGTAAACACTCTAGAGGCCACATTTCTTGTCCCATCTTCATGAAACTTGGTCAGAAGCTTTGTCCCAATGAAATCTTGGCCGAGTTCTAAACTGGGTTGTGCCGGGTCAAAAACTAGGTCACTAGGTAAAAAAAAAGAAAAACCTTGTTAACACTGTAGAAGTCACATTTCATGCCCAATCTCCATGTAACTTTGTCAAAATGTTTGTCTTAATGATATCTTGGTTGAGTTCAAAAGTAGTTCCGATCTGTTGAAAAACATGGCCGCCAGTGGGCGGGGCAGTTTTCCTAATTTGGCTATAGAGAAACCTTGTAAACACTCTAGAAGTCACAATTTTTGCCCAATCATCATGAAAGTTGGTCAAAACTTTGGTTTTATTGATGTCTCGGACGAGTTCGAAAATGGACGAGATCGGTGAAAAAACATGGCCGCCAGTAGGCGGGGCATTTTTCTCTATATGTATATAGTGGCAGTTTTCCCTATTTGGCTAAAGAGAAACCTTGTAAACACTCTAGAAGTCACAATTTTTGCCCAATCATCATGAAATGTGGTCGAAACATTGGTTTTATTGATATCTCGGACGAGTTTGAAAATGGTTGGGATCGGTGAAAAAACATGGCCGACAGTGGGCGGGGCATTTTTCTCTATATGTATATAGTGAAAACATGTGAACACAGTAGAGGTCATATTTTTGGCCCAATTTTCATGAAATTTGCTCAGAACATTTGTTTCCTTGATACGAGAGTTAAGTTAAAAAATGGTTCCGGTCAGTTGAATAACATGGCTGCTGGGAGGGGGGCAGTTTTCTCATTAGGCCCCCCCCCCCTTTCGAAGAAGAGGGGTATATTGTTTTGCTCATGTCGGTCCGTCCGTCCACCAAAGCGCTTATGCCAAGCATCATGAAACTTCATAGGTACATTGATCATGACTCGCAGATGACCCCTATTGATTTTCAGGTCACTAGGTCAAAGGTCAAGGTCACGATGACCCAAAAAAGTAAAATGGTTTCCGGATGATAACTTAAGAACACTTATGCCTCGGATCATGAAACTTCATAGATACATTGATCATGACTCGCAGATGACCTCTATTGATTTTCAGGTCACTAGGTCAAAGGTCAAGGTCACAGTGCCAAAAAACATATTCACACAATGGCTGTCAAGGTCATGGTGACTCAACTTAGAAAAATGATTTCCGGATGATAACTCAAGAATGCTTACACCTAGGATCATGAAACTTCATAGGTACATTTATCATGACTCAGAGATGAAATAATGATGAAACTTGATCAGGATGTTTGTCTGGACAATATCTAGGTCAAATTTGACATTTGGTAAAGATTGAATGAACCGACTCCTCTCAGGTGAGCGAACTAGGGCCATCTTGGCCCTCTTGTTTTAGTATACTTATTTTGGTCGGAAACCTTCAATGGGGAATTTTAGGCAGTCATTTGAAAAACATAAATATATTTTGAGATTGAGAATGAGGCAGAATATTCTGCACCTTCCAAAAAAACACACAGGATTACGATGTTCAATCGTTCAGTTTTTTGCCATCTTAGCATTCTTATTTCAAGCAATCATAAAAAAAACTAATAACCAAGGTCTGTTGCAGATTTCCACTATAAACAACAAATATGAAAGTGTCAAAATGGTTAGTTATTGTGACTTTCATAGGTTTGCCGCAAAAAACAGAAGCAGGTATACATGAAGAACAATAAATTTCTGGGTTATGACGTTGAGGAGGTTGATCTCATATTGTAAGTCATGTGCAGTCCCAAACTGTTTGTGTAGCTCTGAAATTTAGTGTGACATTCATTGTTGACATTCATTGAAAGGCACATGTTAAATTCTCTTGATCTAAGGAAGGACGTTCTTTGAGGCTCGGTTGTCAGGTACTTTCTTCAACTGAATTGTGACATTCACTCTTCAACTGAATTGTGACATTTTCTCTTCAACTGAATTGCGACATTGACTTCGACGGAATTGTGACATTGACTCTCCAACTGAATTGCAACATTGACTATTCAACTGAATTGTGACATTGACTCTTCAACTGAATTGTGACAATGACTCTTCAACTGAATTGTGACATTGACTCTTCAACTGAATTGTGACATTTACTCTTCAATTGAATTGCGACATTGACTTGGACGGAATTGTGACATTGACTCTCCAACTGAATTGCGACATTGACTCTTCAACTGAATTGTGACATTGACTCTTCAACTGTATTTGGACATTGACTCTTCAACTGAATTGGGACATTGACTCTTCAACTGAATTGGGACATTTACTCTTCAACTGATAATTGTGACATTGACTCTTCAACTGAATTGTGACATTGACTCTTTAACTGAATTGAGACATTGACTCTTCAACTGAATTGTGACATTAACTCTTCAACTGAATTGTGACATTGACTCTTGAACTGAATTGTGGCATTGACTCTTCAACTAAATTGTGGCATGCTCTTCAACTGAATAGTGACATTGACTCTTCAACTGAATTGTGACATTGAATCTTCAACTGAATTGTGACATTGACTCTTAACTGAATTGTGGCGCGCTCTTCAACTGAATTGTGACATTGACTCTTCAACTGAATTGTGACATTGACTCTTCAACTGAATTGTGACATTGACTCTTCAACTGAATTGTGACATTGACTCTTCAACTGAATTGTGACATTGACTCTTTAACTGAATTGAGACATTGACTCTTCAACTGAATTGTGACATTGACTCTTCAACTGAATTGTGACATTGACTCTTCAACTGAATTGAGACATTGACTCTTCAACTGAATTGTGACATTGACTCTTCAACTGAATTGTGACATTGACTCTTCAACTGAATTGTGACATTGACTCTTCAACTGAATTGTGACATTGACTCTTCAACTGAATTGTGACATTGACTCTTTAACTGAATTGAGACATTGACTCTTCAACTGAATTGTAACATTGACTCTTCAACTGAATTGTGACATTGACTCTTCAACTGAATTGTGGCACGCTCTTCAACTGAATTGTGACATTGACTCTTCAACTGAAATGGGACATTGACTCTTCATCTCTTCAACTGAATTGTGACATTGACTTCAACTGATGTTTGGCATTCTCTTCAACTGTTGTGGCAGTATTCTCAATTTCTCTATTAAACCAAAAGAGGAATGAGAAAACAGACTTTCACATTTGAATATGTTATCTAGTATTGAAATCCTTGTTCATACACTGTTTCATAGATGAGCCTTTTTGATGATCTGAGTTTACAGCATTGCTCCATCTTGCAGGTGTGTATAATAACAACCCCGGCGAAATGTTGTTCATGATTTCATGAACACTTCAAGCCAATCAAGAACTGTTCATGAACGGTTCTGAAAAGTTCCTTAGCTTGGTTCATGAACTTTTGGACATGAACTGTTCTTAAGACATGTTCATGAACTGTTTATGAATTATTGTTGAACATTTCAAAGTTCATGAACAGTTCTTCATCTAACCATAAATACTTAGTGATGAACATTTCATGCACAAGTATTTCTAATGACTTTTCTGAGACAGACTTTAAGGATCCATCATGAATAATTCATGAATTCCTTTGTGCTAGATGTTTCATACATATTTTTGAAAGTTATATTGCAATGTCTAGCATACAAATCTTGTAGATTTGTGAAACCTGTGAAGTTAGTATGAATATGCATAGTACTTTCACCACTGTAAGTTAGTGTTCTTGACCTGTTCTAGAGAATTTTAAGAACATTTGTAAAAGAACTGTTCAAGAACTGCCTTCAGGAACACTTCAATAACTTTTTAAGGACCTTTCCTTTTCTTGAATTATTCTTAAACTATTCTTGAACACTTTAAGAACTTTTTTGAACAACATGTTTCCTTCTGATGTTCTTAAACAGGTCTACACAATGTTTTTGAACGTATGATGGACTTTTTAAGAATCCAATATGTTCTTAAAAGGATCTGTCATTGTTCTTGGAAGACTTAAAAGACAAGTTTAAGAACGTTTTAAGGACATCTTATTTCAAGAACAGTTTAAGATGATATCAAGAACTCAATGTACATTGCATTGCTGTTTTTACAAAGAAAGAATATTGTGTGCACAGGAAGTTGAAACGGAAGGCACATGGTTTATGTTATATTTGAAAATGTAAGTCTTTAATAAATTACCGGCTGAACTGATCAGCCATTGGTTCCATTTCAAGTTCTTTGGCACTGTAAGTGTAACCATTTCAGGGAAACCATTGATTAGTAAATGATTCTTGAACTGAAAATGAGACTATTCATAATCTTTTCAATACATGAATTATTCATGAACATATAGTGCAAAGTTGTCATATGAAATTTAAAGAGTATTATCAAACCACTTGTATCTCAGTTATTAGTGTTATATTTAAATTATTGTTATATGTTGCTATCAATATGTTAAGTGCTAATACAAGACTTGTTTCTTCTTACCCTGACCTGTTTGTTGAGCTTTAGTAACACTTATGATAACCTTTGCATAAATTGACAAATTCTTGTTCATGAATAGTTCATGAACACTTCATGCCACCTCAGTTCATGAACTCTTGAAGAACTATGGTTCATGAACTATTCACTTACAGTTCGTGAACAGAAAATGAGCCATTGAAAAATAGAAGGAAAATGTTCATGAACTGTTCGTGAACAGCAAAACCCTGAAGAATTTTTCAAGAATTGTGTTGTTCATGAACTGATCAAGAACACTTCATGCCATTGATGTTCATGAATAGTTCATGAACACTTCATGCCATAATGGTTCAAGAATAGTTCATGAACACTTCATGCCACACGGGTTCAAGAATAGTTCATGAACACTTCATGCCATTAGGTTTCAAGAATATTTCATGAACACTTCATGCCATTAGTGTTCATGAACAGTTCATGAACTAAAATTTCAATAACTTTTCACAGACATGGCTCATTTTCTGTTCACGAACTATGCGTGAACAATACATGAACTCAGTTCACGAACAGTTCATGAACTGTTCACGAATTATTCGTGAACTGCAGAACAACATTTCGCAGGGGAAACATCAAATGCAAATTAAATTCCACAGATGTGCTATTACAGTAAAATCATATCAGTTTGTTGGTATAAAATAAAATAAAATAAAAGCTTAAACTCTTTCTACCTGGATAAGTATTATCCGCAACTATATTAGGTAATAATGCGATTGTAATCACAGAAAAGTTGCCCATAGTTTGCTGGTAAATCCTGATATTTGTTCTGGTTTAAGTTCACAGTCATACTTATTTGTGTGAACATTCTTAATACAATGTATGAAACAATGGAATTTATGAGTTCAATTCATTCACTGAGAGCTGTGAATACATGTTTTACCAAGCCCCTAGGCCCCAGAGTGGTACCAAATGTAGGAATGAAACTGCAATTCTGAGCAATAATAATGTTAAAATTGTAATATTAAATAGTGTTTTATTACCGAAATGCTAATTTAAAAATTATCCTGCTTTACGATTGATACTTCTTGATTTATTGTCATAACAAAAGATGTTTATATTCTACAGAGAGATATTGAGAAATCAGCACCTGTGCTTTAAAACAATGACAGTTGTTCATACATTGTCTGAAATAAAAACATAGGAGACACTTTAAGACACATAGAAGGAGAAAATATTTGTATAGTACATGTACTATATTAGCTTTGTCATGTAAAAATGGGTCTTATGCTCATTCACGCTGTCTGGTCAAGAGCTACCCTGTCCACTAATGAGACCACAATCCCTAATGTGACTTTAAAGTGGACAGCTCCTGACTAGGCTTCCCAAATGCAGCATATGTCATAAGACCCATTTTCGCATAATGCAGCTTATGTCTTTTAAATGGGTGGGGGCTCAGCAATATGTTAATTGAAATACCTTTCATTTGCTATAATAGCAGCTTAATCTCAGTAATAAACATTTAAATTCTTCCTTAACATGTGACCTTAAGTAGCTGCACAGGTATTTAAAATCTCATTTACTGTTCATTAAACATTTATATATCATCCCAATAGCTCTATTATGAAAGCTAAACCCTGTCATTTGCAAATTGTAAATGCACAGATTAGGGGGTCTGATATTTTTATTCACCTGTTTTAAACTATCAGTTTTCAATATATCCAATTAAAATCAAGAAGTCATCTATCACGCTGTTTTCAAGATGCCATTTATAGACTGTATAGGAGATAATTCAAAGATAAATCATCGAATTTCATTCAATGATGTGTTCATTACACCGAGGTGTAGTGCTTTCATTTGTCCTTGTTGCTAAATAATACAAGCTTTTGTACCACCGCCTTCCGATAGAATTACAAAAAGGGGCAGGATTTATGATTTACATCCGACTTATTTTGAAATGAATGTCTTTTAGAAAAATGCAATACAACCTTTAGTACTTCTATCACTTCACTTGGCGTAATTTAATAAGCAAATTAGTATTTTGTGAATGTGAAGTTGTAGACCTCTAACGGTTTCACGATTGATGCTTTTCATCGCACTTTAGAGGTGATATAAAAGTGGTAATGTGCCAAAAATGATCATACTGTGAATGCGCCCGATACTATGCAAGACTGGTGAGGCACAACTTTGAATAAATTTCTGGTAGCTGAAAGGAAAAGGGACGCATAATTAGCTACAAATGTATGTAAACTGGCAACACGTCGTCCTCCCAAGCCTCCGCAGTGTCTCGTCGAGGTAGTGATTAAAATGAAAATTTCAAAATTGTATTCATGGGTAGTTGCTGGTGGTTTTATCTGAGTACAAATGTATGGTCCTTGAATGATAGACAATGATTTGTCAGTTTTGTGGCTTGTTTATACCCTACTGTTACACACCAAGCGAAACAATCTGAGCCATGCTCTGGGAAAATGGGGCTAAATACATGTGCATAAAGTAATGTCGTAGATCAGCCTATGCAGTTTGCACAGGCTTATCAGCAACAACCTTTTCCCCTTAAAGTGGATTTTTGCTAAGAGGAGACTACCTTCAAACATATAAAATACCATAACGGCAGGAAGTGTGGTCCCTGATTGGACGACACTCTACCCTCATGTATTAAGCCCGTTTTTCCTAGAATGATGCTCATAAGGGTAGAGACTTTTAATATTTGGTTTTATTATGACTTTGGCTTTGAAACCATTTTATGATTGTAATTTAAAAAGTTATGTATTACACTATAAACTTTTAATGTTCAACAATAAAATTAAAAAAGAAATAACTGATGTATTGACAGCAATGATGCTGCTGCTGCTGCTGATGATGATGATGATTATGATGAACATGATGAGAAAGATTCCAAAATTTCCTTCAAAACATCTGATTATTCCAAATGCCTCATTATTTCACAAAAAACATTCAACATGTCATCCTAATTGTTTTATTCATCAGTTTTAGTTTTTTCACCATATTAAACATAGCCATAACTTGCTCATTTGCAGTGATAAAAGGTTATAAAAACAGGAGAGCAGTTATTTACATGGAGTGAAACACATCTGTCCTCTGTGAAAAATAAAACGTTTGTTACCATTTTTGTTTTGAAAAGCATGAACATAATTGTCAATGCAATCAAAGTTTATCTAATAGCAGGCATGTGTTTTATTTAATCAGATAACAATTCCAATAGCCATTATACTGTCATTAACAAGCATTAAAATCTTAAACCAGGAAATATATTTGTATGTCCCCCACTATAGTAGTGGGGGACATATTGTTTTTGCCCTGTCTGTTGGTTGGTCTGTTGGTTGGTCTGTTGGTTTGCGCCAACTTTAACATTTTGCAATAACTTTTGCTATATTGAAGATAGCAACTTCATATTTGGCATGCATGTGTATCTCATGAAGCTGCACATTTTGAGTGGTGAAAGGTCAAGGTCAAGGTCATCCTTCAAGGTCAGAGGTCAAATATATGTGGCCAAAATCGCTCATTTTATGAATACCTTTGCAATATTAAAGATAGCAACTTCATATTTGGCATGCATGTGTATCTCATGTAGCTGCACATTTTGAGTGGTGAAATGTCAAGGTCAAAGTCATCCTTCAAGGTCAGAGGTCAAATATATGTGGCCCAAATCGCTTATTTTATGGATACTTTTGCAATATTGAAGATAGCAACTTGATATTTGGCATGCATGTGTATCTCATGGAGCTGCACATTTTGAGTGGTGAAAGGTCAAGGTCAAGGTCATCCTTCAAGGTCAGAGGTCAAATATATGTGGCCCAAATCGCTTATTTTATGAATACTTTTGCAATATTGAAGATAGCAACTTGATATTGGCATGCATGTGTATCTCATGGAGCTGCACATTTTGAGTGGTGAAAGGTCAAGGTCATCCTTCAAGGTCAAATATATGGGTCAAAATTGCTCATGTAATGTCACTTCTGCAATATTGAAGCTAGCAATTTTATATTTGAAATGCGTGTGTATTCTCAAGGAGCTGCACATTTTGAGTGGTGAAGGGTCAAGGTCATCCTTCAGTGTCAAACGTACGTCATATAGGGGGACATTGTGTTTCACAAACACATCTTGTTGTAATAAAAAATGTGTTTCAAAATAAATAGGCTGGCTACAGATTGAAATATTGATTAATCAGAGTATTGTGATATTGTCAAGCAGAAGATGATGTACAATCATCAACAAAGGCAGCCATATTCTGGAATCAGCAGCAAAGGCAGCCATATTCTAAAATTATATGCAAAGGCAGCCATATTCTTAAATTATATGTAAAGGCAGCCATATTCTAAAATTATATGCAAAGGCAGCCATATTCTGAAATCATCAGCAAGGCAGCTAATGATTCTGAAATCAGCAGCAAAAGCAGACATATTGAAAAATCAGCAGCAAAAGCAGCCATATTGTAAAATCAGCAGCAAAAGCAGTAATATTGTTAAATCAGCAACTAAAGCAGCCATATTGTGAAATCATCAGCAAAGGCAGCCTTATTTTGAAACTAGCTGAAAAAGCAGCCATATTTTAAAATCAGCAGCAAAAGTAGTCATATTGTAACCTCAGCAGCAAAAGCAGCCATACTGTAAATTTAGCAACAAAAGCAGCCCTATTAGAAAAATCAGTAGGTAAGGCGGAAACTTAGAAAATCATTTGCAAAAGTAGAATATTGCAAAATCAGCAGCCATATTAGTGCATCAGCAGATTGACAATGTAGAGCTCAAAGAGGAGTCATTTCACAAGCAGAAGCTTACTTGTTTTCCTTGTTTGTTGACAATATTAATAATTAATGGCAACAAATCTATCTCTCATTAGTTGATACCTCTTCTTAAGGCACAACTCCAAAGTTTTTTGCTGTTTTTACAAACCAAACCTTTTACTGGCGACAGCCTTGCTGTGAGAAAGATTTAAGAAAAATATCCCCAGTCTTAAATTATTATCAAGCCTCTTAAAAGTCATTTCGTCTACACAGTTAGACGCCATAAATTTGTGGTTACAATGCAATAATTGTATGTTTTGCTGTAGGAAAAGTTAAAAAACCTAATGAAAATTAAATAAACATTGTCCGGATGATGGACTGTGACCACCTCATGAACTGATGGGTTGTAATTACGTCTCACTCTTGAAAACATGATTTCGTTTGGTTATGCAAAGTAACTTTGTGGTGTGAACCCAAATATGTTGGACATGTAAATGAGTTGCGCTCTTTGAAAAGGGGGTCTGCATGCATTAAACTCCCTTTTCACAGAGCAAGGCTCAAATATTTTCACTATGAAGGTATTTAAAGTCATTACGTTCATTCTCCCAGGGTGCACATTTCCTACATAGTTGAGAGATTATAAGAGGTGGAAGTCTTACCTTATCTGACTTCAGGCGCCGGCATGTCAAGGGCACAGTGTGAAACTGGTCTATCTGCTTATAAAATTCTTTAGCAGATATGATAGTTTTACACTTGAACACTTGATTATTAATTGTGGTCACAATAAAATTAAAGGATGAGATTAAAATACAATTCTCTTAGTCTTTTATGTATGATAAACATAAATGAGCCCCACTGTGGGAGAATGGGGCTTAAATATGTGCATTTAGTGTTGTCCCAGAATAGCCTGTGCAGTCCACACATGCTAATCAGGAATGACACTTTCGTCCTTTAAGGTATTTTCTGTTTGAAGGAAGCCTCTTCTGAGCGTAAATCCAGTTTAGACCAAGAGTGTTGTACGTTATTAGCCTGTGCAGACTGCACAATCTAATCTGGGACGACACTTTACGCACATGCATTAAGCCCTATTTACCTTGCTCTAATGGAAAGTGTTTGCTCTTTATAATGTGTGGAGGCTATCCACTAAATGGGCATTTAAAACTCACGCTTTTTAAAAGGCAAACTTATTCAAGATTCCAAGATAAATACTAAGTGTTTTTGTAACACATAACTAGTAAAAAATGTGGTGCTCTAATTAAGTCCCCCATGTTTCAAGTTAGGCTCAGACACTTAGCATATCTTTTTATTAATGCATAGAGAGACAAAAAATGGTAATTATCAAGTTTTAAGTGTCATTTTTAACACTGACCATAAATGTTTTACAAATCCCTGGTGACAAGTGTTCAGTGTTTATCACATTAATTCTCCACATTAGTAAGTGTCACCTAGGTAACAAATAATTGCACTGTAACAAGACATGCAGTGTCAATGTCACCTCTCACAGGTATAAGTAATTGCATTGGCACAAGACATGCAGTCAGTGTATATTCTAGAAATCCAAAAGTAGGGGGGAAATTCTCCCCTCACTTTAAAAAATAGGGAATTTTTTTAGAAACAGGGGGACAATTATCAAATACCATTTTTATGTGTTTAAGTTTTAATTGTAAATTGTTTAACCTTAAACATTATTAAATACTGTCAGACTCAGGTCCGTGAAATTATACTCCGATCATTTGCTGATTTGCGAAGACCATAGCGCTTTGATCTTGAAAAATCTGTAAATGTTTTTCTGTGTGCATGCCAATCTGCATTTTAAATAAAATTGTATCTCTTTAAGTGCTTAAATACACATGATGATGTTTAAAATTCACTTTATCAGTCAGTGTAGATAACAGATATTCCACTTAATTTTTGTGATAACCCCTGCGAAGATTTGTTCTAGAAATTGGAACGGTTCTGGAACTGTTCTAGAACATCAAGAACAGTTCTAGAATGTTCCATATTCGCGTTCTAGAACTTATGTTCTGGAATTGTTCCAGAACTGTTTTCTAGAATAATTCCAGACATTTGTGGAACAAGGCTTAGTTCTGAAACTGTTCCAATAATATACAAGAACATTTTTAGAACATTTCTAGAACAAAATAAGTTCAAGAAATTTCTAAAAATGTTCTAAACTGTAGTTCTAGAACACATTTAGAACTCTTTAAGAACCAGTAAGTTCTACAAACATTCTAGTGGGGAATAAGAACACATATAGAACAGGTCTAGAACCAAAGTCTACAATTGTCCTACAATTGTTCTACATATTTAAAATAAACTAGTTCAGACAATGATAATTTGACTTCTTTCAAATTATATTTCAAAACAATTTTCACATTGAAACTTTGCTTGCTGTGGTGTCTGCAAGATATTGCTGTCATATCATGAGATATATATATATATCATACACAAACAGAGGACTAATGTTAAGGAGGAGTGTTTGTTGATAGGTCTGGGATACTTTGTATTATTTCTAATCTTAAAACATTATGTGGGTACTCACTAGAAACAACGTTACGAGGCACTCCTAATGAGTATCCAAACATAAGCTTTTATGGAGAACTGGAGAAAATAATCCCTGAAATACCAAAAAGTACTTCTCCTTTAAGTCCTTACAAAATCTTCTGCTACACACATACATATACATGTATATAACTGACTATAATTTGTCACCAAATTACACATTATTTTTTTTTTTTTACTGTATCTGTTCGGAATTCTGCATACTTAGTGTCTTCTGAATTTGCATGTAATCTTGTGTCAATTAAAACACTAGGACTTCACAGAGTTCCTCAACATTCACCATCACAAGAATCTCAGAGAACTAAACTGGAATTAGGTGACTAACTACAGGAGCTTCTGGTAACTGTAATGGGTGGATTTCATCCATCTTTTTCATAACATTATTCAGATATTTGTGTAGTTTTCTACATTAAATCTGTCTCCAATAGTGTGTAGAACGTGGCACTGGAAGTGTTTCATCATCAAAATACAGTTTCTTCACATGCTTCAGTGGACCTGGAAAAAAGACATATGAATGTATATTTTGAAACAAATATAAACTCTTTAACTCATTAACAGGTTTATAATTACAGAAACTTAATTCACAAGCAAATGATTGTGGTTTACAAAAATCAACATGTTCAAACAAAATTAAATTCTGTACAGTATCAGGTTGTTTTGCTCCCAAGTAGTTTCCTTTCCCCTAGTTGTTTTGCCTCCCAAGTAGTTACCACGGCCATTCTACCTCATGTGTGAGCCACACTACCAAGTGTGTAACTACTTCTGGAAGGCAACATAATTCGGACAAAATAACACTTGTTTTTTTCGTTTTATGTAAACCAAGTGTTTTCTTCTGTAATGATGTTTTAGAAATATGCTTTTCTTAAGTTAAAATTTCAGTAATTAACCTTATTCAGTCAGGCATTCCAGAATACATGGGTGTAAAGGTGACCAATGTCATTTTACTCTTGCATGTTATTAATGTTAATTTCACAAATTTTTAGATTATTTAATGTTTTGCCAAGTCTCGTCTTCTTGTAGTCATCGATAGATTAAAGTCTCATAATAAACTATTCCCGGGCCTCAAGAAGTTATTTTAGTGAGCATCACAGGTCTATAATCCCAGCCTGAAGTTGCGTGCAATGAGACTTTCAATGTAAACATTGAGCATTGTTAAATACTGAAATCACTTGCCTAACTTGCAGTGTAATCTTCAAAAAATATGCATTGGTGTTTATGTGGTTTAAAAAAATGATAACCAGTTATAAAACAGAAAAAAAATGCGTCCATTTGCCTTATACTCGCCCTTCAGCAAATGGACCATTTATGAATTGTAATAACAGCTGTATTAAGAATAGTGTTCGACCCACAATACTGGTTGACTTACTTAACCCGTGTTTCGAAGTGTACAGTTAAGTCCGGTAATCTTGCGCGTCCGTTAATCTTGCGCACTTCGCATTTGCGAATCTTGCAGACGACAAATGGTTTTCTTTAGTGATGAAAGATGGAATTTCACATTTTAAAGAATTAACGGATTTAAAAGTTACGTATTCCATGCAAAATTAAATTCGATCATTACATTTAAACACCGGTTGCGTCATCCCTACACATGGTAAACACTGGCCTTCTTACGAAAACTTCAAAATGAATCACAAATTCCCTGCAGTCTTTAGCGTTTTCATACTTTAAATTAAGAATTCATAAATCCAATGTGTAATTAAGCATTCCATTGCACAATATCCGATCAGTTATGGTATTTTTTGCCATGAAAATATATCGCATCAGACGACATAGTAATCATTTCCCGCCATTCTGTCAAACCAATTTGGTATGATCTCCGCATGCGCAATGGCCTAGTTTTGATATTTTCTGTACACTATGGAAGCATGATCGTGGTATCAAACCTGTTATGGGTTTTTTTTCACGCATACCGGTACTTTTTTATTACATTGTTGTAATTGTCCACTATTATTAGTGATTTTATATTTTTTGATTTGTAGTGAACAAAAACTGCACTAGAAATCCACATTTAATTTCAATGGTTTTGCAAACTGATTTTTAAAATATTTTTCTGGAATGTTTTTTGTCAATAATTGGACACCATATGTTTACAATTTTGCCTAAACGAGGTCTTTATACAAAGTGCGCAAGATTACCGGACACTGTGATAGTTTGAAAATGAGGTGAGTCATGTTTGTTTTGAAATCAAATCGGACAATTCTTCACTGAATTAATCAGATATTTCTGTGTTAATAAGCACATGAACTTATAATTTTCATAATAAATTTAGATATTATGTTGCCAATTTATAAAAGAACATGTTTTTAAAACAATTGACCCTTAACTGCGCAAGATTACCGGACAGCATCGTAAGAACTCTCTGTCTGGTTGATTATTCTTTATCACATATCAAGCACTGGTACTTACCATTTTCCGATACATGAAGATGGTTTTCCTTTCGATGTGTCGTTTAACTTAACATGAAGATATGAATTTAGTAAGGAGGGATTAATTTTAAGTTGGAAAATTAAATTCCAAAGCTTATTTCAGCACCGCATCATACGGGTCTCTGAAAATCTACCCAGCCTAACCCCAAATGTAAGAGATAATTTCATTGGCCAAAATTCACAAAACAGAGCTGACTGGTTTTTATTTTATTTACGTAGACTGTCAGCGGAGCAGCATTAACGAAGAACAGTCGGGTGCATATAAGCGCGCTTTTTTTAAATGGCAGACGTTATTTTCTTGTTCAATCGCGTATGAGCTTTATCGAACCACAAAATGTAGTCGCACCCAAAATAGATGTTGCTCACTACCAGGAGGGAGATCTCATCAAAGCCACTTACCAAAAACAAACATACGATGCGGTGATCAGTGAAATCCATCGTAAGTAAATTCGTTTGATAGCCAAACTTTTTGGTACCAATCTAAAAGGTTCTTGAATGGGGCGAACACTTTTTTATGACTAAAAGCGTTAAGCCCGCCTCGTCACTAATGTTAATAAATTCCTGTCGGAGAATACCGCAAAATGACATTTCAGTTCGCTCAACGCGGACCTATTTGACGAGGCGGTGTCTCGGTTAACAATGTCCCCTAAAAATGTCCATATTTCAATCGCCGTAGAGCAAGTATATTTCACTTACTGTTTATAACACTGTGTATTGATAAAAAACACAAAGTATTGAAATAAATCAATATTAAAGTTAAGGGGTCTTCCTGATCATTGTTAAACAATTTGTTGTAAATAGTACAGGTTCGGGCAATCATATTTTCGGATAACGAAAAATAATCTTGTAAATAAATATATTTCATAATAATAATATTAAAATTTGTATATACTGTTGATTACAGATGACGAGGTTTCTCTTGAAGCAAGCAAAGCGACCGCCTAAGCATGCTTTCGAGGCAACTTAAGATAGGAAAAAAACTCAAGGTAGGTATTATTTTCAAGGCATGTTCACAGTTCAGTGACAGGCAGGCAGTCCAAAATTACAGGCTTTAATATTTATGAATGTGAGTTGGACACTTAAATGAGACTCAAGAAATTCAATTTGCCTCCATTGAATAAGTGTTATTATAAGTATTTTTTTTATCAGTTGGTCAACACTGCCTATAGATATATGATTTTTTCCCTGTTATAAATGAAACATGAACACATTGTTCACAGTTATCCAATTTCACACTCACTCACTAGCCAGGGGTGAGTGAATTTATTTGAAAAAAAAATCTGATGAACAAACGTTCGATAACATTAGCTAATTGTTTGTATGAGTAACTACTCAGTCTAGCCAGAATTTCCAAATGTGAAATTTGATGGTCTAAAACAAAGTATTCATGATTGCATGACACAATGCTCAAGTTTGGTTTTCAACACATTTCATGAATGATTTTAGAGTTCAGTGATCAAACACCAACAGAGCCTCGTGATAAG
This sequence comes from Dreissena polymorpha, assembly GCF_020536995.1. Lineage (NCBI taxonomy): Eukaryota > Metazoa > Mollusca > Bivalvia > Myida > Dreissenidae > Dreissena > Dreissena polymorpha. Next base: position 85,272,386 of record NC_068365.1, read on the forward strand.
TTGCCTGTAAAGAGGAGCATGAACCCATCAGATGCCTCCGAAGATATTGACCTGACGAACAATGCTGCAAAGCAAAATCTCAGTAGTATGTTGGTTGTCTAATACTTTTTATTTTAATCCCTTAGAAATATATAAAATCCAGTATTTAATGCGTTCAAATCATAAAAACCTGCAACAGTGTCTTGAATATATTGCGTTCGTATTTAAGTTGGTGCTGAATGTCAAATTGTGTTATCCATCACCAGTTTACTTACAAGGTTTGCTGTATTGAAGCATTCTCAATTTGAAAATACTAATGTTGTGATCAAATGTGTAATTATTTGTTTTAATACTTTGATAATAAGTACACTCAATATTGACTAAATAAAAAGACGTTATGTCTATATTTGTAATACTGTCCAGCTGGATCATTTAGACTTCTTGTTTAGTTTAAGATGTGACTACATTTGTTATCTAAATGATTTCAGAGCAAAGTGCTCAAACACCTACAGAGCCTCGTGACAAGTTGCTTGTACACAGAAGAGCCTGATCCCATCAGATGCCTCCGAAGAGATTGAAAAGAACTGTTTACGGACATTTTCAGAACTGTTTTAGAACATTTGTTCCAGACTTATTTGAAGCAACCCTTCGAAACTGTTCTAAACATTTCTAGAATTGTACTGTAACACACCGGCTAGAACTGTTCTGTAATCATACTGAAAATGTTCTAGAATTATTCTGGAACAGTTGTTGAACGTTAAATGAGAAAAAAATTCTAGAACAATTCTATAACAGTTCTGGAAATTTATTCAAGAAAAATTCTGGAATAGTTCTATAACGATAGTTCAAGAATTGTTCTAGAACAGTTGTTGAACGTTAAATGAGAAAAATTTCTAGAACAATTCTATAACAGTTCTGGAAATTTATTCAAGAAAAATTCTGGAATAGTTCTAGAACGCTAGTTCAAGAATTGTTCTAGAACAAACCTTCAGAACTGTTTCAGAACAAATTGTTCTAGAAATTATTCTCATTTAACGTTCAACAACTGTTCTAAATCGTTCTAGAGCATTTTAAGGATGATTCCAGAACACTTCTAGTCATTAAGTTCCAGTACAATTCTAGAAATGTTATAGAACAGTTCTAACAATCTTCGCAGGGGAAAGATGCTCAGATTTGCAGAATTTAAAAACTCAGAAAGATGTTATCATTGATACAAAGATACATTTAAAACTGTCTACTTATTTAAATAATGGATACAATTTTTACCACATTATAATTTTATATGTTTTTCAATTAAATGCATATTTTGAAAATGATGTTTTGGTCTCTTCTTTTCCAACCTTAAATCACTTAAGGAGCTGCAATTTTATTTAAACTCTTCTCACTTCACCATTGATCTACTTATCATTTGAATCTTAAAATTAAGGTGTACAACTTTCAGCTAAGTTTATGCAAATTCTCTCCTCTCTTTGCGTACATATTTGCATATTATTTTGTCCGGTTCTTTTGCCTATTTAGTATTTTTCCACCTAATTAGATACAATGAAAGCGATGGGATGACTTTGCATTTTTTAATTTTTGTAAATTGAATTTTGAAGTGTCTTTTTGTAACGAATATTGTTGTAAAATTAAGGTTGCAAAAATTCATTATGAGCTTTTAAGGCTGCCTTAACAAGTTGGGTGAGTTTTTCAATTACATACAATATGTGAAATATTCAAGATTTAAAATGATGAATCGTACAGGGGTCTCAAACAAGTATTATGCTTAACACAGAGAGAATACGTAAGATCGATAAAAAAACTTCTCTTATGTACTAGTTTTTAGATGCCATGGACTGCGCTAAAATAAAAAAGTCTTCAGCTGAATAATGATATAATTCTGTTGACACAAACTAGTATTAACATTATAAGAATATATTCATTGACCAAACTGAAGTAACTAATGATCAATTAAGTATGAAATGTAAATCAGAAAAGCGTAATATAATGTTTATGATATGTATGTCTCAGTACTAGCATTTGGAATCTGTGTAAGCCCTTTCATCCTCCAAGGATCAAATGTCTTTAACTGGTCCCTTTACATTGAGCAATTTACCCGGGCAACTAGACACATATTCAAGGAGGCAAAATCCTGTGACGATAATTAACACCTAACCAATTACCTATACACATGCATACATTATGGTAAGTAAGATTACAATAAAACTACCAAGTCTTTTTAACCTTCTATATATCAAGGATTGAATAAAGTTATGTCATTCCGAGCTAAATTATACTTAAATCATGATGTTTTTCCTTTTCAATTGATATCCTGGATTTTGAATACATTTTATTTTATTTGTTTTGTTATTTTTTGAGCACTGAAAAAAGTGATGAACAAGACAATTGTATCTCATGTATCTATTTTATCCAATTAAAAAGGAGAAAAAGAATAGGAATCATCAATTAATGCATTTTGTTTTTAAAGGACCAGTTAGGGCTCCAGTTCCAGCTGCCTTTCCTAGCAGCTGAAATCCCTTCATGAGAATGTCCACTGGATAGCAGACTAATAGGGCCCCTTTTGGCAAACAACGGCTTTAATCTTGAAAGCTCATAAATGAAAGAAACTTTAGTTAAAAGTAATGTATCACTTGTCAATGTAGGAAAGATTGATTCACTTCTGCTATAATGTAATTAGCACAGATGAGCAGGGGGAATTAATCTGGTGATGGAATTCAACAAGAATCACTGACTCCTTGCCAAAAAAACATGATACTCAAACATTCAACAGTTGACTTCATAATAGTTTTAGGGCACATAATCATGAGGGTTGAGTGGGAAACTGTCGTATTCTGAGTACCCTATTCAAGTTTGACCCTCATTGTGATACAGTAAAATTTTCACCCTCATTGTGATACAGTATATTTTCACCCTAGTTGTGATACAGTCCAGTATATTAAAGGACTAATTGGACAATTAAGGACTGCTTAAAATCAAATGCTCAATAAATTACATTAATTTTAAAACAAAGCAAACTTTGAAGCACTGGTTTTAGCTTTAAGGATTAATTAACTTGTTACATTATCCAGCCACTGAATCATGTCATTTACAAAATACAACACACATTAACTTCCAAGATTTCTTATTAAAAATTGTTCAAATAACTAGAGTCACATGTTAAAAGCGAAATCCTCTTAAATCAGCAACAATTATCTTCTGAAATAAAATTATGGTAGTTGGTGAAATTTATTGAAAAAAATATGTTTTTAAATCTCTGTTGAAGCATGTGATTCAATGAAAGCTAATTTACTTAAGGGACATAAAGAACAATTTTACTGTCATTAAAGTAATTTGAGTTAAATAAATCACCTTTGGGCTCTTTCAATTTCTATGTAGCCCTTTGACCCAACTTGTCAATCACTGATATTTTGACAAAATTTTGAAAACAAACTTAATGCAGAATTGAGAATGTGAAATGGTGATCTCAATGCCCACAATTAATTGTACGGATTTTGCACATTTAAACATTTTTTTTTGCAAATCATGGCAAAGAATTCTATAGGGTAAAAAACCAAGGCTTTCCAATTGTTAAGATTGACACGGTGATCGCCAGGGTACTGTGCTATGATTGACATTTGAATAGCTAATCCCATAATTTGTTTAAATCTCAACTGTGCATATCTACACTATCCTATTACGTCTTGCATTTAACACCTCCTGAAAACTGGTGGTCCTCGAACAATACCCGGATTGTGATTATTATGCATGAAACAAGAATATTTTTCCAGTACAATCTGCTAAGTTTTGCTTCTATCATCTAATACTGCAGTGTCACCTTTGGAATTCATTAAATGAAATGCTTTTGTATTAAAAAAAAATCTGTTTACACTGGTTTGTCTCATTGAGTCCTGTGTTTAACAAATATGGTGAAAAAATTAAATTTTGTCAATATTCGGTGTTAAGAAATGCATGCAGGGTATGAAGTTTGAAAAAAAATAGTAAAAGTACGCGTGTTTTTTTAAACAACTGAAACAACAACATCCCAAAAATGGGAAGGGGGTTGTACTTGGTAGTTACATTACTTGTACAGGTAATTATTGTTTATTTGATAAAAGAAAGTCAGATGACCAATTTTGAGAAAATGTATGTTGTTAATTAAATAATGCCAGAACCAATTTAACCCTATGAAAAGATGAAACAGCTGATCTGAATGGTTTGCCGGATAACAGGTTGGACTGGCTTCAACAATTTCTTTGACCAAACTGTCCAGTATTGTAAATGTGAGGAATTCAAGAAACCAGTCTCCCTCTTAGTGAGACACATCTTCTTGCTACACTTTTTTTAAATTCCTGATTAAATTGTCTTAAACAGATTCAGATACCATAGCCTGTGGTATTTGATTGACATGACCTTCTATTTCAAAGAAAGCCATAAACTGCTTCTTTGAATATTGTTGACTTCAATCATTCTTCATCCAAATAAACTAAGTTTTTGGTCCTTTGGGGTGAAATTATAGTTTTTCGGCGTAAGCTGTTTTAAGCCAGCTTTTCACCTCTCCTGACCTTTGTAAGTGTCCAATAAAATTCAAATAAAATTTCCCGCGGCTAGGTACGAATGAATACACCTCATTTATTCCATTGGCTGATTTGAGTATTCCACCAGAACATTGGAAACATATCCGCGTCTTTGTAACACTGTTTTTCTGCATGAAACAATTTTATTTCTAAGGAAAAGGCTTAATAGATAGAACAGTTTTACACTCAATTCTCGACATCATTACAGTTTGTGCGTTAACCTTTTATTTTCAGAGAATTACCAGCGCAACGCGTTTATATTTAAAGGCTATGTTCTCATATTTAGTACTTACTTCCATATTCTTGTCAACATGTTAAAATGTAAAAGTATAAAGAGCAGTGGAAGCGAGGCCTCACTTTAATATATTGCATTTCAACCCGGGTCAATTCGCGGCCAGTGTATGAATGTCAGAGTTTATATACAGGTCATCACCGGATTTCGCGGCCAGTAAAATAATAGTTATATAATAAATACGCTATCCGTGAACTAGGTGACCTGGAATGTTCTTTAGACCAGAAATATGTAGATTCTTAACGTGTTTTCAACAATACAATGATAAATATTATTTTTGATTTATTTAACAATAATTATTCCACCATATTGACCAATGTATTAAGCATGAGCGCGATGATTATCGATACTGTTAATAATCGCATCAAAAAGCAATGCCCGACAAACCACTGAAACAGATTTGTTCGAAGAACGCGCCTATAAATACGGATACTTCTCGTGTGGCCGGTTGACTCGTATGTTTTAATTTCACTTCCATTCTTCTTTTGGTTTTCTGTTTTGTATCTATAGGTTTATGACCAGCAATATGTAATAATGTAAAATAAGCCGCGAAAACTCCGCGTAACATCCCGTACTGCGTGTGATGCAGCTAAGAACTGCAAAGAAAAAAGGCATTCGCTATCCTTGATCTCATTCATTGAACTATCAACGCCGTATATCTTTTTTAAAGATATTTCTTGTTTAACCCCATTTAAGCCCAGTGGACAGTCTCCCATCCTTTTAAATTGGATCAACTTATTTCCAAAATAGGGATGTCTGATATATTTATTTCTTTATTTAGAATATTTTTTACAGAAATTCCTTTAAGCAAACAGCGCAGATCCAGATGAGACGCCACATGATGCAGCGTCTTATCAGGATCTGCGCTGTTTGCAAAGGCCTTTTTTCTAGACGCTAGGCATAAATTGGTTAAGCAACCCTTGACCCATTTTTCTAGCATGACACATAATAATAGTTATATTCACAAAGATTTAAAAACAGGAGAATACAAATTGTTGTTGTTTATCATGCAATTAACAACAAGTGTAGCTGTAAAACAATATTAAGACTTGAGATTGTGTTTTAAATATATTTCAGAGGGCATTTTATATAAGTTTTTACAATTTTTGAGTCCATATTTTTTAAACCATAAATGGCCATAATTTGGTACATT